>NC_065529.1:34166186-34190596 GCF_006386435.1 Epinephelus moara | reverse complement strand
GGGGGCAAACACTTTTTCACACAGGGCCATGTAGCTTTGGATTTTTTTCTTCCTCATTAATAAAACCCTTCATTTAAAAACTGCATTTTGTGTTTACTTGTGTTATCTTTGACTAATGTTTAAATTTGTTTGATGATCTGAAACATTTAAGTGTGGAAAACATGCAAAAAAGTAAGAAATCAGGAAGGGGGCAAACACTTTTTCACACCACTGTAAATGAGTTGGAGTGACTACCTGTTACATATCCTGCACAAATGTCTGCTGTCTGGACGGTGTAACCGACTCTGGATACCTCTTTTGGAACAGCCTCCTGACAGTTACTGTACCACTTAAGATAAGATAAGATATACTTTATTGTCCCTAAGGGGAAATTTGGCTTGGGCAAAAGTGCCGCACACAGCTGCAATCAACTTACTGTATATTATCGGTCTGGCCAGTAATAAAGTCTGACACAAAACACACACAAACACAAAGGGTACAGTCTGCACTCCACACTCACTCTCTCTTATTGAGGTGTGTGTGTGTGTGTGTGTGTGTGTGTGTGTGTGTGTGTGTGTGCGCTGTGTGTGTGGTTATGCTAATGCTTCACCTGGAAGCCAAAAGGAGATCAAGGGAGATAACAGCTCCAGTAAAAGCTCTCTGCTGCGTCCGTCTGTCATGCCGACGACTGTGCATATATTACAAAAGGAAATGCATTTGCTTCTCAGTGTCTTGAAGTGGGTGAGCAGGTGTGTGTGTGTGTGTGTGTGTGTGTGTGTGTGTGTGTGTGTGTGTGTGTGTGTGAGTGTGTGAGTGTGTGTGCCGACATGTGGTGAAATGTATGTCTTTTCATTCAAGGAATGCCTGCCTGAGCTGTACTGTGATGTGCCTTGCAGAGTGAGGTGGGGAGGAGGCAGAATGAAGATATCAGCTTTATCTCACACTAGAGCGGTCAGGCTTTGTGTAGAGAGGGGGCCGATATACTCCACTGAACAACTACTGTAGCGAAGAAGAAACAGGAGGAGAGAGAAACAACCCGAGATAAAACCTCTTCTGCTTTTTTGAATAGTAAAATTTTTCCATTTCACACCATCCAGCCCTGGAATGAAAACAGAGAGTGAACCCAAATGTTTCTGCAGCGGCTGAGCTGTTCTTGCTTACAGACAGTAAAGTATATTGTGAATATTTCCACTATTTAAATGAGTCTGAATAGCTTGATATGAATTTGTTTTTGTTGTTGTTGTTTGTTTTTGTAAACAACACTTGTCAGAGTTCATGATATTTGTTTTATGACTCAGTACTGTACAGTATGAGCCCTGATAAACCACTGATAAAAGCTTCTCTGTCGATGCTGCCAGCAGTAGAATGGACGAGATGATACAACCAGAAGTCCATTCATTCATTCATTTATTCTGCCAAATCATTAATCAGAGGAGATGAGGCGTTCTCAGCTATCTGCACTGCCAACACACAAGGGAGGTCCTGCCAGTTTTTACAGGCATTGAGTGTTTAGAGTGTCTTTCTTTGAATGAGTCAATGCAAATTGGTATAGGACGGGTCCTTATACCGATCAGACAAAACATTAAAACCACTGGTGGGTGAAGTGAATAACATTGATCATCTTGTTACAGTGCAATGTTCTGCTGGGAAACCTTTGGGTCCTGGCGTTCATGTGGATGCTACTTGACGCGCTCCACCCACCTGAACACAAGTAAACCCCCTAATGGCAATGGCACTTGTCGATGGCAGTGGCCCCCAAGCAGGACAATGCACCATGCCATAGCACAAACACTGCTCTGGAATGACCACAGCAGCTCAAGGTGTCAACATTGCCTTCAAATACCACAGATCCAAATTAGATCGAACATTTGAGAGATGTGCTGGTACCCCCGATCCACGGTGGGTGCTCCTTGGACCAGATTTGGCTCTAATCTGTCAATGCAAGGGGTCAGTTGAGGTGGTTCGGGCATCTGATTAGGATGCCTACTGGGCGCCTCTATTAGAGGTGTTCTAGGTATGTCCAATTGGTAAGAGGCCCCATGGCAGACCCAGAACACGCTGGAAAGCGTTGCTGAGGAGAGGGCTGTCTGGAATACTTTGCTCAGCCTGCTTCGGATAAGTGATTGAAAATGGATGGTTGGATAGATGGATAGATGTCAATGCATGGACACAGGACCTCTGAAGGATGTCCTTTGGTGTCTGGCACCAGGGCATTAGTTTCAGATATTTTGAGTCACGTGGGTTGTGAGGTGTGGTACAAGCACATCTTACAGATGTTTGATCAGATCGGGATCCAAGGAATTTGGAGGCCAGGTCGACACCTTAAGCTCCTTGTCACATTCTTCAGGCCTCTCCTGAGCAGTTTTTGGTGGTGAGGCATTGCTCATTGTCCTTGTACCTGGTCTGCACTGGTGTTTAGGTTGGTAGAGCTCATCAGGTGGCATCCACATGAATGTCAGAACCAAGTTTTCCCAACAGAACATTGCATTGTAACAAGACGATCAACATTTTTCACTTCACCAGTGGTTTTAATGCTTTGGCTGATCGGTGTATTTTCTACTGAAGCCTGACAGAGTGATTAATATTTTACTTTGTGATTCAAACCATCTGACAGCATGTCAACTCATTAACAACATTTTTAAGTCACTGGCAAAAAATGTCCTTGACGGAGTCAAAAACATTAAAAAATTACAAACATAACATCATTCATATCTGAAAGATGTCATACCTCAGATGCAATGAGCTCCAAACCGCGGCACTGCCTGTCCTTCTCCTTTATCAGCAGATCCCACATCTCAGGGTCGTCCTGAGACAGACTCTCCTGGCCTGTCCATGCACGATCTTCATCCGCTGCACGGGTGGCGGCATGCGACTGCTGGCAACGTACACTGAGACGAAGTGGGGCTCGCTGGCACAGTGGCTGTGGGCAGAAGAGAGGTTGCAGGGTTGGGGTGTATGATGAGAAAGAGGGAAAAGGATCAATATAGAGTATATTAGTTTTATATAGGTGTAACAGTGCTTGTGAACACATTCTTTAATACTAGATCATTGCACTAAAATGGATCTCATGACGATTGACATAAGTTGCCAAGCTTTTTTTTCATCCTGCAGATTTAGCTATTTAGCCAAAATCTTACGGATGCACTGAAAAAAATCGATAGCTTTAATGAAAGTACGGTAAAAGAACAAGACTACAGAATGTGCTGAAAGATTTCTAATGTCATAAGGAACATTTACCAAGATAAGAAAAACATTTTAAATGTGCATGTGTTGAGGAAGTAAACAATTAAATGTGCATTTTGGAGACATCGAGATGTTAGATGGAGAATGTATGTGATGATTTTACATATTTGAGGTGACACCCTGATTTGTCCCAAATAAATACGAGACATTTCAAGTCCCCTCCTCTGTTCCTCATACACTCTAATATGTGGCCAAGTATAATTAGAAACTGGCGTGTTTGCATGATATCAATAATCAGCATGGTTGTTCAATTATGCCTCTATCAGCACTTCTACAAACTGAGGGACTGACTTTTACAGCCTCAGTGTACCGAAGGAGGCATACAGAGAACAGATTCAGCACTTCCTGCTTATCTAATCTGGACCGGAGTTGGCGAGTTCTCCTGATGCTGCTGCTGCTGCAATGCCGGATGGTGTGAGTGTGCAGAGTCCATACAGTTTTCACTGTCTCTGTCTCTTTTTTCTAAGTTGAACATGAATCCAATACTGGCTTTAATTCTGGTTCTTTCACTGACTTGGTGTTGCTGCAGAAGATTCTTTGCATAGATAATATAGGCACCAAAAGATGATCATGTATTACAGCTGTATGTGTGCCCGCCTTTATAAACCTGAATCAACAGTGAGGACACTGTGTGGGAGAACACTCAGAGAAAAGTATCTCTGACAGGTTGATTGCCTTCAAAACAAATTGGCTCTCTCCAGTCATTTAATCAACAATATGATGATGACTGTTGAGATCAATCGCACCACAGCCAACATACAGTTATCATCTGTACAGGTGTGCTGGGGTGTGAGGGACAACCTCCCTTTAATAGCACCATTAAAAAGCAATTAACACAATGCTCAGGACTGGTTGAGGACACCCATGTGAGGGGGAAAATGCAATTTATGCTTATTTCATGTATTGTAAAAAATGTTTGGGTATTTCATCATTTGTAGTGGCTTTATAGCTCTGTAAATCCAGCAAAGAAACCAACTCTGTAGTTTCAGACGTTTTAAGACAAAACATTAAGAATGTTAATGTTGGGCAGAAATAATAAAAGCCGTCTGACCGACCATAGTGTCATAATTCAACATCCTTTGTAAAAAACAGTTAATAAGGATCCTTTATCCTCAGGAACAGCTTGCAGATAGCTTATCTACTCCATCGCTGTTGGGCCCATCCTCTCTACTCCGCCTCTTCATCTGCTCCCCGGGGGTGGCAGAGGGGGCAGTGGTGACACACCAGGGGAGGCAACTGGCACATTAATGGCCGATTTCTAACAGTCTCTACTCTGGCCTTCTGTCACCGGTGGCAGTGTCGATGGTGGAAAAGGGGAGAGGGCCCCCCCTCTGGGTTCTGGAAGAAGATGAGGGCCTGGGGAGACAGGTCGGGCTGCCTCTGAGGACAAGTTCCTCGCTGAGAAATCACACGGGTCATTAAATCTTGACGGGAACTGTCCTTCGCTGTCTGTGCTTCAGCTGGGACACACCGAGGCCAGGGAAAGCAGTGGCAGAGAACCCAACACAAGCCAACGCTGCCATGGTTATAGCGTAACTGACAACTGCAAAACAGACAAGGGTGCCTCTCCCCATTCCTCCTCCCTGCCTCCTCCAACTTCATCCCTGCTTTCCTTTTCCCACCCTCGTCCTGTCCCCGTCTCATCACCCAACGCTGCTAAGCACATCCAGCCAAGTAGCACTCATGCAGCATTTTTAATACTTCGTCTTGTCATGGATATCACTTCCATTTTTCCAGATGGAACAGCACTGGGCTTAAACAAGCAACACAGGTCAGTCCCTGTGGTCTGCCTCCCCTCTTTCCTGCCTCATCTCGCAGCCCTGATCATTATGGGAGATTAATTAATAAACACAAGATAAACTGATCTGGGAAAAAAGTGAGAGCCAAGATACAAGAACCAAATATGTCACAGTGGGACTATTTTTAGGCGACAGATGATGCTGTCGTTTGAAGGTGATCTTGATGAAAACTGTGCTGTGAGAAAAGGGGCGGGATAGGCCACATCAACCTGGGCGCCAAACACGCAGTAATGGCAGAGTCACAGATGCACTGCAAACTGCGTGACAATGACAAGGTAATCGTTGGCAGTTTACCTTTTCTGTCAAACATCTGTGCCCAAAGACCAATGGTGGAGAGGAAGAAAGGGGAAGAGAGAAAATCATTTCATTAATCCTTGTTTGGTATTATCTTTTTTTGCCCATTTCCTGAGGAAGCTCCTGAGGCGAGTCAATTTTACAGATGACTGCTGTCCATCAGTGGCTATACCAAACAACAATCAGCCAGGTAACAGAAACAAAACAGAAGGGACTAGAGAGGTGAAACAGTGAGAAAAAAAAAAGATATGTAAGGTTGGAGAGAAGAAGTGTCAACAGGGCAGCAGCATCCGTCAGTCTGACACGTAGTTGCCTCTTTCTCTGTCACTGACTAATAGCAGGGCTGTCCGTTACAAATTGCCCTGTGATTCAGTCTAGATAACACCAGACTGAGAAATCTGGATGGGGTGAAGAGGCGTGAAGGAACGGAGGCTGAGTCCAGGGCGACTCCACTCTATTCGGGTCAAAGGGTTGTCAGGGTGACAATCAGAGACTTAAGCAATGCCGGCAACGAAGCCAATCTCCAGGAGGCGTGGGCAGTGGAACGATACATCTATGCTTTTCACAACACGTCTTGTGGTGATGGTGAAAGAGCTTTTCACTGAGCTTACAGGTAACTCCGGGTGTCTAGCTGCATGATGAAGCTTGTACTGTTGATGTTATCAGGGTGTGTACACAACGCTCTCATTGTCTCTGTCAGGTGAAGTTAAGTAAATCAAAAACAGAAACACTTAACAAGGTTTTCCTGCACTGCAAAATCATGTTCGGGCCGCCTAAAAGCAATTTATAGCCATCTTAATATGACTTAATCAGTCATAAAACTTACTGTACTTTTATATCACCAATAAAAGGAGTGAAAATCAGTTTATGTTGGTTTCAATTCACTGGAAATCTAAAGAAAATGATAAGGGCTGTCTGGTGTGTGCAGCAAACTTGACCTGGACTGCAACTTACAATATCAATTAATCTGCCCATTATTTTCTTGACAATCAATTAACCTTTTTATCTATTTTACCTTTTTATCTATAATGTGTTAGAAACTACTGAAAATGACTTGTATAATTTCCCATGGCCTAATGTGACATTTTCACACAATTAAAGATGTAATTTAAATTGATATAAGAGCAGCACATCCTTAAATTTGAAAAGCCTGGATTAGCATATGTTGACCATTTCTTTAAAGGTATACTAAGAAGGAATTGTCACTAACTGGTTCAACACAGTATCATCGGCTAAAGTACAAGTGAAAGCCAACCCCAGATTTACTCCGCTTGGCGTTTCGCCTCGCAATATTTGCGCCTTTTGGTGCTTTATCCGCAATTTCTTTTTGGCTACTTCTTGGATGCCTGCTGCTTACGGTCTGGCACCTGGTCGCTACTTTTAAAAAAGGAGTCTTATGTGGGGCTGGAGCCTATTCCAGCTGACATTGGGTGAGAGGCAGGGTACACCCTGGACAGGTTACCAGACTATCACAGGGCTGACACATAGAGACAGACAACCATTCATGCTCACATTCACACCTACGGGCAATTTACAGTCACCAATTAACCTGCATGTCTTTGGACTGTGGGAGGAAGCTGGAGTACCTAGAGAAAACCCCCGCTGACATGGGAAGAACATGCAAACTCCGCACAGAGGGTGTCCCCCACCCCAGGGTCCAGCCAGAAGCCCTCCTGCTGTGAGGCGACAATGCTAAACAATGCACCACCGTGCCAGGTGCCACCAAATGTATTTATCCTTTCAACAACTCACTGAACTGCTCTACATGTGCTTCATTTGGATGCAGACAACTTGAGTGTGTTTTTGTGTTCATAAAGATGTAAGGCCTAACACATGCATGAGGTACACACAGCAGTCGTGTGAAGTATCCCAAGACACCGGCAGATGTTTGTTTGTTTGATGTGTCTGTAGGCTGGTCTTGACATGAGGAATACTTGAAAATTCTGAAGGTAGTAGCAGCCATCTTTCATGGAACCCCCAGTAGCTCCGAGCAACTTACAAACATCACTGCTGAAGTTAAAAAAAATGGATCAAGCCATGAAACCGGGCTGAAAAATGTGTGTTACTGTTCTGCTCCTGTTAAATGAATAAAACTGAATTCAAATAGCTAAAGATCAACTCTGCTGGGACAGTGTAATGGTAGTCCATGTCAAAAAGTGACGTGTATAAAAGAATTAAATTGGAATTTTAGTGGTGTTGGTGTGGGAGGTGATGAAGCCAGACAGGCTGTGTTTAGGGTGACAGTGAAAACTATTTCTGAGCCAACTTAAAAAAGGGGGTTAAAAAAAATTCTCAAAGCGTATTGTTGGGTAATACTGAATTCACCAGTGCCAATCTGTTGGTTTATGTTGGCAACATACAAATGAAAAAATGTAACCTCATTTCTAACTGAATCAGCCTCTGATTACTGTAACTTTAAGAAATGTTGGAGAAGCAGTTTCAAATCTTTTTTCCCAGAACCTCAAACAATAGCATAATGAGTAGGAGTTGTGCACCAAATTCCAAAGCAGCTGGGCCTTCTCACCGACAAAACACAAAGCTCTGCAAATCTCTCATCATTCAGTACCCAGCATAAAAAAGTGAAAGAGTACTTCTAGTATTGATTTTGTATACATTTTGTAAGTTACTCTGAATTGTGGCTTGAATATGCAACATAACCAAAGACGCACTGCAGCTAAAATGCCTATGGAGGGAAATTTCATGGACAGAAAATAGCATTTTTTTAACATTTAAAACCAAACATTTTGTTCGGCCTTGATATTCGGTAAAACCAGAGGAAGATCTGGAGAGGTAAATCGTTTCCTTGAAAGTCTCTCTTTCAGTCTAAATGAGTGTCACCTTTGTGGTTGCATCACTGGCATGTTGACTGTCCTCCTTTTCTAGTTTTCTCCTGCCTAGACTAAGGTCCCACCAGTGAATCATTATCAGAGAGAAAGCTAAAAAACAGCTTAAGGCATGGGATCGTCACCTTTCAGTGTTGTTACTTGTCTCTGTGTTCACACATTTACACACTTATTACTGACGATTAAACATAATCAAGTGTTAAGCACGGCAATACCTAAAAGTCAGAGATATTTGAGCAGACAAACTTCAGCCTGCAGTTCCTGCAAACACTACTGATTCCAGTACAGACATACAGCAGTATATCTAACTTAATTTTAGCTAATTTCATTTCTTTAATTACACAAAATGTCTCACAGAACAAGCTTTAAAAATATATATATAAATGCATGATTCTGTATTACTCACACTGACTTTGCTTGACTGAAGTTCACTTAAATTTGTGTCATTTTGAAGTCAAAGGTTCCTCAAAATGTTCAGAATTGAAATGTCTGGGTGCTTTTCCTACCACTATACCAGGGGTCGGTCAACATTACTAACAGATCTAAATGAGCATACATTTATATGTTTTAGCACAAGGTAATTATTCTGCAGTGGGCTTTTTTTGATTATTTGGATCTTAAATTTTGCTGTGTTGCAGATGAAAGCAAACAAATCCATACACTATTAAATATTCTATTTTCCCCCTGAGACTTTTTCCTTTTTTGATTTGGAATCCACAGCTAGTCTAGCTAAGAGGACCCAAGACTACTGTAGCCATCGCTGGTGATGTTTTAGAGGAAAAGGCGCCAAGCCGAAGACTTATGATTCATATTTTAGCTGACCAAATGTTTAAACGTTTTTGAAATCAGTGTATAGGCTACACATGTTATGTAAGAATCATTTTAGGCCCACAACAATAAATAAAGCTGCACGTTGCCTACCCCTGCACTATACGTTGAATCTAAGCTTGAACATCTCTGAAGGCCTGTTTTTAGTAAGAAGTGATCATCATGTCCTGAATTCAAAGATTCAAATTCAGCAAAATCCATCTAATTCAAACATCATCTGCACAAGCACCGAGTTCTTTCCATTCAAAAGAAAATAGCTTATAGAAGAGTAGATAAAAATCTGTGAAGAAATGCCCTCGTTAACAAGAGAAAGCAATGTCCTTAGAATTAACAACTGGGAACCTTGCTTCTTTGGCCTCTTGTACTGAGACAAAGGTTTTTAATAATGAGATTAGTAATTACTTGAACCGACTATGGAATCTTTGGAATCTGTTACCTGCAGCTACTGGCCTATTTTGGAGCACACATCCCATCATGGCCAAAGCAACTTGCTTGCCTCGTAATAACATTCTCAGCAACAGATGAAGTACTGCTTAACACCCATGTCACAAAAGTTGAGCTCCCCTTATCTTCAAACCAAACTAAAAACTGTCCTCATACAAAAAGTATGTCAGCAGCAACAAATAACTGCACAAGGCCTGACATCTTCCTCTGTCTGTGAGGACACTGCGTGCCTTAACCACAAAGAAATAAAAGTCTTGTGAGTCCTTTTGAGATTCAGTAAAGCTGCACACTTAACCACTTACCACCAAATAGGAAAAGCATGCAAGCATGTGAATCAGTCGGCTTAATGGGAAACTTCAAACACACTGACAGTGACTTAAAAAACTAGGTCTGAACACATGCCACAAGATTTTGGCACAAACTTGGCATAGCCTAGTTGTTTCAGAGAAACTACATGAAATCTGCACTTTCTCCAAAATGGGTCACTTCATAAAGTTCAGAATTTGGATATTAATAGCCCTCGACCAACTTTTTCTCCCAACACCTCCGTCACCCCGATGTCTCCACTCATCAAACAACTTGCTAAATAAAAAAGCTGTCAAATGACTAAACTTCATCAACTTTGAAATGAGATTACTGGCAACTAATATGTAATATGAAATGTCTGTTAGGGATGTTCAAGACTTATTTCCCTAACATTTAAAGCAAATTGACTAGTACATAGGCAAGCAAACACTCAGAAAACAGTCAAAATTGAGCACATTTTATCTATAAGGTTAAACATTGTCTGTAATAATATTATAAGAAACATTTAAAACTGTTAATCACATTTTCATTGTCCAAATCATATTTTAAATGCTGCTGAAATGTGTGGCACTTCGCACCATGCATTATGAACACAAAATATTTACCTACAAAATATGACAATACCTTACTAAAAAGCCTCAAAGTTAACAAATAATATTCACTTAAAACAATATTCTTTAGGAAAATAAATCTTTAAGAGACATGTCTGATTATTACAAATGCATTTTCACTGGTTGAACGCAAACACAATAATACATCTGTTGCCAACTAACGAGGGTAGCAATGTTTAACTAGTTCAACTAGTTTACTTATCATGCAAATCTCTAATGCATGTATCAAAGGGAAACAATGACTACAACTATTCTGACAAGGAAGCAGACTTTTAAGATAATAAATTAAATAGATAAAAATAGTCTAGAATCAATAGCACAATGCAATCTTGTACTTCATTACATGTTTGTAAGTAATTTAATGTTAAAGTTGAATTATTAACACTGAATCAAAGTACATGAAGGTTATAATGTTCAGTTTTTGTTAGGTCTGGTTTTGAGAAGTGTTCGCTCAACTTCACAGGTCATTTTGGTGTCTTCAGATTGTGCTGCTGTTGAATTTGTATATGTCATACTGAAAGATGTGTCAAATATTGTTGCCCAAACCATTTATACCAACAAGAGTAGATACAATATTAGAGTTTTAGCATTAGTTTTAGCTACCTGGTAACATAGTGTATAAGGTAAGTGGACCTTTGAGCTCTTATTCACCATATATACTGAGATAATATCCATATCAGGAAGTTAAGCTTGCAGCTCCCCTATTGTGATACAAACTACAGTGAGGAATCTGCTGACACTGCTGAAACAATGACCACTGCTTTGACAAAAAAAAAACAGCCTTATCTGTTACATAATTATCTCAAAGTGTGAGGTTAATATTTTCTTGGTGCCTCTACTGCACATTTCAGCCTCGTTTTGCACTTTGAACGTTATTGTGGGGCCCTTACAGTACAGCATTGTCTGTTAACCTGCACTTACATTATCTGTGTTGAGTTATCATGAATGGGGCTTTTTACTTGATCTCATAAAACCTTTTTAAGTGAGAAAACAGTGTGTGTGATGCTGATTAACTGCTGAATAATTTCATGATGTTTTTGTAACTAAATAAACCGAAAATGTGTTGAAAAAGTAAAGTTTCTGGTGACACAGAGATGTGTGGTAATCCGTGCTGTATGCCCACATGATGAAACGGAACAGTCGCTGTTGCATCATTGCACAACTGCAGCTATGTAACGTTCACTGACAGTTAGCCTGCTAGCTTACCTGCTAACTAACAACCACCAAAGATGTCAAAATGCAACAGGAGCAGTGCAGAAATGATAGCTAGCTGTTAGCTGCTGCAAATATCCCTTCATTTGGTGACTTGCTGAAACACAGGTGAGCAACTTTAAACCCCCCACGACTAACGTGACTGCCGTTAAGCTAGCTAACAGTTACACCGCACAGAAGCGATGTTACCAAACTCAAACGCACCGTCAATGAAACCATGACACAAAAACAGCTCTTTAAGACATATTTACCCGTGTGAGTTGTCTGATAGCGAAGGACAGCATGTTTGTAGGTCTCAGGCCAGATGAAGAAGCAGCACAGTCAGGCGACACACCGCTGACAGGCTCCGAAAGGGCTGTTTGAAGTTGTTGGCAACGGCTGGTTACGCTTATCCTGCCGCAAGGGCTGATGGGAGTTGTAGGGCTTTGTGAGGACATGGCCCAAACCAGCTGTGTCGTGTCCCCGTGTTACCTATCGTTTCTGCATCCGCCTCTCACTGTACTCCAGTGTTTGAGGAAGTAGTCTCTAACTGCAGGAAAAGCAGAAATACAGCCGTGTGAGAAACAGGCCAACTATGTTATGAGTCAAAGTCCTGCATTCAATATTTAACTCAGCCTGGGTAAAACTACAAAAGTATCTGCATGAAAATATACTTTTAAGTATCAAAGTAATAGTGTGTCTACTCATTATGCAAAATGGCTGATTTCAGAAAGAAAAATTATATTATTGGATTATAATTATTGATGCATTAATGTGCACATCACTAAATCTTTAATTATCACTTAGCTGGTAAAGGTGAGGCTATAATTTAAATACTACTTTAAATACTACTTTAAATAGTGGCTTAATCTATAACAATATATAATGATTTATTAGAAAATCTATATTTGTATATGCATGGTGGAGCAGTGGTTAGCATTGTCGCCTCACAGCAAGAGCCTCCTGGTTTGAACTCCAGATGGGGGGCTCAAGCCCTGGTGTGGGGGACCCCCATGTGCTAAGCTTGCATGTTCTCCCTGTGTCAGTGTGGGTTTTGTGCGGATACTCCAGCTTTGGTAATGGAAAATGAATGAATCTGCAAAGTAATTAAAGTAATCAAATACATGTACTCTAATAGAGTAAAAGTGCAATATTTAAGTTTATTTACTTTATTAATCCCCCTGAGGGGAAATTCAGTGTTTTCACTCTTGCTTGTCAATTACACACAGGTCCGAAAGACACACACACATGCACAAACAGGACCTATACATGCACAAAGTAGAGAGATGTCAGAGTGAGGGGGCTGCCCTTGGTGAGGTGCCCTGAGCGGTTGGGGGGTTTGGTGCCTTGCTCAAGGGCACCTCGGCAGTGCCCAGGAGGTGAACTGGCATCTCTCCAGCCACCAGTCTACGCTCCATATTTTGGTCCAGACGGGGACTCGAACAGACAACCCTCCGGTTCCCAACCCAAGTCCCTATGGACTGAGCTACTGCCACCCCAAGATTAAGAGCAGAAGAAGTATAGGATCGCAGAAAATGTACTTTAATACAGTACTTGAGTTGCTGCACTTCATCACCACAACTGATCATTACTTTGCTCCAGAGGTGGAAGAAGAACTCAAATCTTTAACTGAAGTAGAAGTAGATACCACACAGTGTGGAAAAAATATTCTTTTACAAGTAAAATTCCTGATTTCAAAGTTTACTTACTTAGCCTAAGTAAAAACACAAATGTATATGCATCACAATATACTTAAAGTATCAAAGTAAAAGTATGCTTACTCATTATGCAAAATGGCTAATTTCAGAAAATATATATCATATTATTAGATTATAACTATTGATGCATTCATGTGCACATCACTTTAATCTTTAATCATCACTTTAATCTTTTGTTTTACATGTATTTTTTTTTTCAACAGCAGTTTATATAACAAAACATAAATCGTGATAAACAGAATATTTTCTCTGCTGATTAGATTTTTTTCAAAATTTAAGAACTTTGTACACTGAGAGAGAGAAAGTGTACGTATAAGCACCATATGTCAGGGGGACACTTGAGCAGTCAGTGAGGTTTGCTAAAATAAACATCATAAGGTCTTCTTTACGATACCACCACAGAATCAGGCCGTAAGGGTCCTTAGGTATTTCACCCACTTGACCCAGAATTTAATGAACACATTTTTCAGAAGATGAAGAGAAAAGGTAATCTTTTCTATTGCATGAATATCATTTACAATATCTATCCACTCCTCTATTGTTGGGGGCTCAGGAAGCAGCCAGAACCTTGTGAGAGCTTTCTTGCAAGCAGATATCAAAATGCCAAACATATTTGTCAGAATGCTTTGCCTTAAGATCAGTCCGTCCTAAAATAATGTGGAAAATTACCATCATTTTTATCTTATCTTGCAGCTGGTAAAGGTGAGGCTGTAATTACAGCTACTATAAATACTGCTGTAGCTTAATCTATGACAATATATCATGATTTATTAGGTAATTTATATTTTTATTAATAATCTGAATCTGCAAAGTAACCAAAGATGTAAAATAAATGAAGGCTAGTAGGGTAAAAGGGTAATATTTGCCTCTGAGATGTAGAAAAGTAGAAGTATTAAGTAGCAGAAAATGGAAATACTCAAATAAGTACCTTAAATTTGCACTTAAATACAGTACTTGAGTTAATATACTTAGTTACATTATCACAACTGATCACTAATTTGCTTCAGTGGTGGAAAAAGAACTTCTATCTGAAGTAAAAGTAGATACCACAGTGTAACAAATACTTGGTTATCAGTCAAGATTTTAAGTATAAGTACATTTGTATTGTTATTACATATATTTACCAAAAGTAAAAGTACTCATTATGAGGAGTGGCCGGATTCATTATGATGTAGGCTCCATTATATCATGTGATTCTCACTGTTGATGCATTCATGTGTTCACTCATGCTGTAGCTGCAGGGCTAAAGGAGTGTTGAGTGATTTTATTTTCCTGCTCACAGGGTGTCTGATCCTGTTACAGACAAGCAGTTTTAACATATTCATTATTTTGCTGCATATGCTGTTATTTTTCAATAAATCCCCCCAAACCCCGCTCTTCATTTTGAAAGTGATGTGTGAGTGTACTGTATGTGATTATGTGTGACGGCTGTGAACGCTCACCACACCTCTCAAATCTAATAAAGCAAAAATATTTCAATCAACTCGCTTGCTATACAAACAATTCTTTGTCATGAATGATTTGTTTGCTTAGATGAACGAGTTTAGCATTTAGAAATGTAATAGTGTCCATGGGAAATAAACTGTACTTTAGTGGTGGGTGAAACTTGCGGAGGGAGGTTCCTGAGTGTTGAGCAAACAGTTTTACACATTTAGACACTTGTGCTTCAGAGTAAGAAGGTTGACAGCTTGAGTCTCAGCCCCCGATGCCCCCTTTGTGGAGTCTGGATGCTTCCTGTGCTCCTCTGGTGACCCGTTTGTCTCCCAAGACAACACAAGACAAGTTGGGTCGAGTGTGACTTTAAATTTTCAAAAAACAACCCCATGACTATCAGGGTGACTTTGTTTGTCAGTCTCTGTTCAAACTGTTCCTAGTGCGCTGTGCTTTTTGTCATCAGCCCAATGAATGCTGAAGAAAGGCATCACATCCTTTTGTCCCACAGTAGAAATAAGTGGAGGAACCTTGGTGGTGTCGAGGGTTAAAGTGCCAACTATGATTGGCATTGTCCCAGGTTTAAGTTCAGGCGGAGACAGTTGCCTCTCATTTCCTGCCATACACCCTACATCTACTATCACTTTACTGATAAAACAAAACATAATAAAATAAATAGATAATCTATCATAAAGAAAATGGATTAATGAAAGAGGGGGAGGAAGGGTCCAGTTTGGGGACCTCAGAATTGCATTTCTGCTTTTTGCAGATGATGTGGTTCTGTTGGCTTCATTACACCATGACCTCCAGCATGCACTGGGGCAGTCGAGTGTGACGCGGTTGGTATGAGAGTCAGCACCTCCAAATCTGAGGCCATGGTTTTCTGCCATAAACCAGTGGATTGCCCCCTCCAGGTTTGGGGAGAGTTACTGCCTCAAGTGAGAGAGTTTGCGTATCTTGGGGTCGGGTAAGAATGCAGCATGAGATGGATCAGCGGTTTGGTCCGTTGTGGTAAAGATGGACTTGAGCCTGAAGGCGAAGCTTCCGATTTACTGGTCCATCTACGTCCCAACCCTCACCTGTGGTCATGAGCTCTGGGTAGTGACCGAAAGAATGAGACTGCGGATGCAGGCGGCTGAAATGAGTTTCCTCTGTGGGGTAGCAGGGCTCAGCCTCGGACATCAGGAGGGAGCTCAGAGTAGAGCCGCTGCTCCTTTGCATCGAAAGGGGTCAGTTGAGGTGGTTCGGGCATCTGATCAGGATGCCTCCTGGGCGCCTCCTGTTAGAGGTGTTCCAGGCACGTCCCACTGGTAGGAGGCCCCGGGGCAGACCCAGGACACACTGGAGGGATTACATATCTCATCTGGGCTGTGAACACCTTGGGGTCCTCCAGGAGGAGCTGGAAGGCGTTGCTGAGGAGAGGGACGTCTGGAGTGCTTTGCTTGGCCTGCTGCCCCCGCGACCCCAGCCCTGGATAAGTGGATGAAAATGGATGGATGGAATGTTTGGGGGAAGCATGAAAACCTTTGGCAACATAATATCTCAAGAATAATGTTCTGGATTTAAAGGTCCCATGATATAAAAAAGTTTAGATTTCCATTTCGCTCTCATTTTAAATTAGGTGCTTTATAAATACTGTGAATGTATAAAAATGCTCGATCCACAGAGACTGAGCTGTCAGAGTTTCTCTGAGGTTATGATGTCACAAGTGTATTAGGTAAAGGTGAAAACTGCTGCTGCAGGTGTGGAAGACCCAGAAACACTGACCAATCAGAGCAGACTGGGCTTTTTCGTGAGGGAGCTTAAGGAGACTGGTGCGAACTCGGAGCAGACAGAGGGTGAAATCAGGTATATTCAGGTGACAGTGTGAGAAAAGTAAGGTGTTTTTTTTACATTAAAGCATGTAGCAAGTATGAACCTGAAAATGAGCATGAGATAGTTAATATTTAATTTCTAACTGGTGTTGCCTCATGATTAAACATTTTCCCATACTAGAAGTTGAAAGAGTTTTTTTTTTTTTTACATGTATCACCATATGTATTTATGACAGTGTCAGCTATTGCGTGCTGTCAGTCTGAGACACCAGTTCATTTACACGTCAGGATTAGGAGAAGCATGTCGCACATAACATCATCTTTTTCTTTTTTTTAAACTAATTTTCAGCCCTAAGTTTTTTTCTCCTAAGGTATCAGAAATCTGATGTTCAAAATAATTTTGTCATTCCTGTCATTACACTGCATTGTCTATACAGTTGTACCACAGAGTCAGTGATTAAAGTAAAGTGGTGTTGTTACATGCTGCTTAATATTCTTTATTAATATTCTGTGTTCGCCACTTTTATTATTGTATTTACCTTTTTTTGTGTAAGTTTGTTTGTAACTTCCACCTTTGTTTCTTCTGTCTAATATGTTTTTGCCTCTGATCTCTTGTTTAATTCTGCCTTAATTTCTGTTTGGCCTTAGTTTGGCATCATTATTTGGCTTCTATCGTTATATTGTCTCTGGGGTTTCTTGCTTCTGCTTTGCTTTGTTTTTTTAACACTTTGTAAAATCTGTTTTCAAAAAGCGCTATATAAATAAAGTTATTATTATTATTATTAGTTATTTTTTAATACAAGCATTATCGTACTATAGTGAACTTTCTTTTTGGGCTTTAACAATCCATTGATCTGGATTGATATATCGATTCAATGATCAACAATCCAATATTATAGTTGCAAAATGAAAACATCGATGCATATCTTAATTTTTTATTCATGCCTTTATTTTGAAATTCCGCGTCACTGTTAAACAGCGGCAGGCCGTCGGCAAGCAGCCAAGAAAAATGATAATGAAGTTAATAATGAAGTTAATCAGTTAATTACTCTGGAATCAATCAGCAGTGAAGAAAATTTTTCGATTTTGAGGAAATTAGGGGTCAACAGACAAAACTCATGTCGTATGTAAACTATGCTGTCATGAGATAAAACAGGACGTAATGTTACCTGCCTGGTCGGGCACTCCGCTAACTTCTCACTACAGTAAATTAGATGCTCCGTTTCAACAACGCTGGGCTTAAAAAAAAACCCCCAAAAAAACAACCCTGCATGCCGGCTTAAATTCAGCTGAGCTGTTCTGTCAGGAGATGCAGTGACTTAAACTAAATGGTGAATAATAAAAAGTATAAATGATACATGCAATTTGTGAAGCTATGAGTAGAGGAAAACTCCACTAGCTGCTAGGCTAATTAATGCAGTGTAAAGGTGCTTTGCTAATGATGGGTGACAGGGAAAAAAACTATTGCTTTGTTTGTAAACCTCGACAGTTATTACTGTCCTGAATTTGATCATTTTGTTAAATTATGTTGTTAATTTATGTTTTATGGCTGTTTTGTCTTCAGGGCTTTGAGACAGATAGACCTGATGTTTTAGGAAAAAGATGATGGTTTGGGTTAAAATGAAAACATTTCTTTCAGAAAAGGTCTTTTTGTCAGAGAGCACTGAAGGTTAACTTATCTCATGTGCTGTTTTAAGTGTGTTAGTGGAATCAGTTTAAAGTAAACTTTTACAATTATCTATGTGGTGTTTTTATCTTTTATGGCCAAAAGCAAAAGAAGAAAGGCATGGCAGCTTCTTCTGTAACTCATTCATTAATTTTCTGTAACCTCTTATCCTGTCAGAGGTCGCAAAGGGGCTGGAGCCTATCCCAGCTGACACTGGGCGACAGGCGGGGTTCATCCTGGACAGGTCGCCAGACTATCACAGGGCTGACACATAGAGACAGACAACCATTCATGTTTAGAGTTTGTTCTCCTGTAATTGATTTTGTGAAATGGGCAGATGATATCATGTCATATCGATCGCAGGCCCATTAATGCTACTGAATAGAAATGTGGCAGACTTTGTGATTTCGACAAATATCATATCATTGTTCAAAGAATCGATTTATTGTATCGTGATGAAACTGGTGATTTACACCCCCACTGTCTTTTGTAGTTGATTGGAAATGTAAATTCTGGGAAATATATCTGAACACACACACAGCCACATGTATACGGACACCAACACAGGAGAACATAAGGATCCGTCCACAGCAACTCGTCCGGTGATCCTTCACCTGCCCACTGTAGACAATCTGTGTAACACAGAGGGGAACTCCAGAGAAACTGGGTTGCGGCGACTCCATCAATCTCTGTGTCCCGACTATCCACAGCAACCAGTGTAAGATACATGGATCTCCCTGGACCTCCATCTCAACGTCATTGATCAAAAGCATAATAGGGTATCGAGCCACGGTGAGATGAAGATTCAATTAGCATCGACTGTGTGTTTTCTAATGAAATTCTGAGCACCATTATCGTCAGATCAGAAGTGTGGGGAGCAAAAAGCCAACGACTCTGACGCTGGGAGAGGAAAAAAGGGGAGTTTGTGAACGAGGAAGAGGAGCAACAGACTGAGGTATTCGCACGGCGGAGGTGTTCCGGGTGTGTTTAATTTAATGAAGAAGAGGTGGGTGAGTTTATTGATGCTTTCAGTTTTAACTTTAATCTGCATGCGTGAATATATTTAGCAACAGTGACGTTATCCGGCTTCATTTTTCCAGAAGCTCATATTTTTAGCAAACAGAAAGCGATGATAAAGTAAATATTATCAGGTAGCTGAGATTATAACAGTGGCAGCAGTAATACAGCAGTCAATAATGGTGAGGAAGCCACCTGCTGCAGCTGAAAAATGCTTGCTCAGATGGGCAATACTTCCTGCGCTGGCACGATCAAACAGACACAAATCTGTCAGTCACATTACCTCCGACACAACAGTTATTTTTCCCTTCAGTTTCAGGGTAAATGTAATTAAACGTTATATCAGAAACCTCCCTCGGATTCAATTATTGTACATTCCAACTCTCTCAAAAGGAGTCAAACTTTATCACCATCTTAAGAATGTTTCACGGTTGGTTTTCATGTTAAAATTCAATCCTTTCCTTCAATATGTTTCAGAAAATTAAAATGACATATCTTCACAGAAAGCTCGGGCATGAGTTCCCAATCAGAGTGAAATGTAACTTAATTCATAACAGTGTCCTCGCTGAGTTAGATAACGTGAATGTGCTGCACAGCTTGTGCCCCGCAATTGTGCTCGTGGCTCTGAACGAAAACATTCACCCAGTAAAAGACAGTTTAAAGAGATTTTAATGTGCTTTTTCATACAGTATATTGTATGCATATCCAGCATAGCATTTCTCATACATATAACTCTCTTATATCCAGGGTTAGAGACGTAGAGCTGAGAGGATGATTAACAGTCAGTCTACCATAACATTACGTCTGCCATACAGTGATGGCACAGCACAGCCGCCTCAGAGGCTCCCTTTGTACTCGGAGGGCATAATACTGACTCCAGCTGTTTTCAACCGAATTCTCCAACTGCAAAAAGTAATAACACTGAGAAACAAATATCTAAAAACAATAAGTGTGCTGAGGTTGAGTACATTATTTACAGAAAAAAAAGCAAATAAAAACAGAAGTTAACGAATACAAAGTTGGAAAATAAGTCAGAGAAATCAGCCATATCCTAACCATCCATAACTCTGATTATACTTGATTTAAATCCACAATTCACAGCAGTTTAGAGGCAAAAAAACTGTCCCCTGCGTCTTCATCGTAATCAATATGACTATGATTCCCATCCTCATCATTATAATCGTCGTCATTAACATTGTCTCTTTTTTTTTTCTCTTTGCAGTTCAGCCTCTTACTTATCCAAAGTAAGGGTGCTCGCTTTGGAAGTTGTAGTCCGGACACACTTTTTGAACCAGCTTGTAGTCGATGCTGAAGAAAGAGATGAAGATGCAGATCACCTTGAAGGGTTTGGCACAGAGCCAGGCGGCGTGGGACTGGGTGTGCTCTGTGAAGCAGGTCTGAGACGGGTCGTACAGGCAGGGTTTGGGCTTCTTGGACCTGTTGGTTTTCTCGTACTCCACCCGACAGTTAAAGGTCTTTGTCTCTTTGGGGTCGATGGTGGACTGCTGGGTCTCCTGGATCTGGACTTCTTGCTGGGTGTGGGGGTGCAGCTGCTGCTGCTGGAGGACCTCGAACTCCACCACTTTGGTCGGCGGCACGATACTGACCGAGACGTTCCCCAGGCTGGACGAGTTGTGGCGGAAGTAGACGGTGAACGTCCCGTTGATGTGGTCCACAATCTTCCCCGTCACCAACAAGCTGAACTTCATGGTCTTGACGTTGAAGTAGAAGTCTCCCCAGCCGAAGATCTTCTTGGTCTTCATGGCTGTCTTTAGCGAGGGCTTGCGCTTAGAGCGGTATCCTGTCTGGTCCAAGAGCAGGGACTGGTTCCGGGCCGTGTCATATGGGTTAAAGAAACTGTAGGTGGGTGGCTTGGATTTCATGGGTGTCTGATCAATGGACGTGGAGAAGATACGCGTTTGGTATGGAGGCTTAACCACTCCCCCTGTCGATCCTCCCGCCACCCCTCCACCCATGCCGTATGGAAGAGTCTTCATCACCGACCCCACAGGGCGCAGGTCTGAGAACTCCACCTGCTTCTCCAACCCTTGGACCTGGAGAAAAAGACACAGAAAGAAAGCAAACTTTATTGACAACAGGCCAAAAGCTATTAAAGTTTCATTTTCACATATTCCCCCAGCAGACTGTCAAAGCATCAATTTATTACTTCTATGTTTTATCAAGGCTGCAATTAACCACAACTTGTAAAATACAACTCTGATAATTAAACCATCTTGCTACTTTTTAAAATTGATATTTTGACAGCAGCCATGTGGGAAATCAAACCGCAGAAGTACTCAGATGTATTTCTGTCATGTCAGAAACAGCTTGAGTGTCCAAAAGCCGGATCGCTGATTGACTGGGAAATTGATCAGCTGTCCAGACAAAAGATGAACGTCAAACGAAAACTGATCTGGCAGGACTTTGGCCCAGTGGGAACAGAGTATATGAGCTGAGCAAGGTTATTAAAGCTGACTAAAACTAAACTTAAAATTAATACTAGGTATAAAAAAATCAGTGAAAAAAGCATTTATACACTCACAGAGAAATAATCCCTCTCAGTCATCACTTATGACCCAGTAGAAGTGTGTGACAGTGTATTTATCTGCAAAGACTCTGCCTTCTGCCTCTATTTTCTTAGTGATCGGGACGTTTATGGGCGTGTTACCCCACAGCGCTCAGGTGATGTCAGGACTCTATATAACGGTAGCGATCAGGTGCCAGACCGTAAGCAGCAGGCATCCAAGAGACACATTGCCAAAAAAGATGATAACACAGCGAGGCGAAACACCAAATGAGAAAGAATTTTGGGTTGGCTTCACTTTCACTGGCGAGTATGTTTACAAACCGTAGCCGACAATCAACATTTCTATGTGGGGCCCATATGGGTTGTAAAAGGGCTGAGGATTGGGCCCTATATGGGATTGTCCACAGGTTCTACAATGGCCCCATGCTGATTGCCCACATGGTTGATTTTACCCAAGTGGGCTCCAGATAAGATCCCCATGTGGGCCCATACCCTCTTGGTACCGAGGTTAACTCTAGCATAACCCATGTATGGCCCATTTGAGTAAACCCATCCATGTGGGCAATTGGCATGGGGCCAATCCCATATAGGGCCCATTTACTACCCACATGTGCCCCACTTGCAAATGTTGTCTGGGAGTGAACCTTTAACTGGAATAAAAATAACATGTAGACTTTTGTAGAAAAGAAAACTGAAATGATATTGTGTTCTTACAAAAATAACTATAATAAATAAAAATATACAGGAAATTTCCCCTGACAAATCCCGCTATATCATCATGAAAAAAAAAACACTTGAAAATAATACTTAAACTAATAAAAACTAAAGTAAAACTAAACATTTTTAAACAATAAAAACTGAAATGAGTAATCCCACCCTGGAAACGAACTGAAACTAAACTGAATTGAAACTTAAATTAAATATGTAATAAAATAAAAACTAATGAAAACTACTAAAGTCAATATTACGAGGGAGTGAGTGGGAAGTGCTAGCGTAACGACTTTTCACAACATGAGTTTTAATCATGCCGACCCAGAATGCCTCTGTGTATTGTGCACAGACACTATTTCCTGTCGAATCGACTGCTGCAAGCTTGACAACAGAGTTAACAAAGTACATTCAACAGGAAACTAAGCAAGCGGTGACCAGCTTGAATGAAGTGACCTGGAGCAGCTTTGAAGTTGGGAGCAAAGGGAATAAACTGCTCCATGAGTGAGGAGCAAAAATTCTCACTGCTCCCCTCTGCTAGCACGCCCTGATCAGGGGAAACCAAATGACCTTTCTCTAAGCCCGGCCCCTTTCTGATGGTGCGACAAGCTGTCAGAGTAAGCATGGAGCCCACACTATAAGTAACTGCACACCCTGAAGAAATATCATATATTTGGAAAAATGAAACAGTAATTCCAGAGAGAAGCAGACAGAGGGGTCTACCAGGGCTTGACGCTAACTTTTTTCCCAAGGAGCACATGTGCTCCTAAGTTGAAAAAGTAAGGAGCGCACAAAGAGCTTTAGGGGCACAATGTAAATTGATCAAATAATGTTTTCCGTAATAAACGTGATGCAAATAGACATTTACAAGCAAAATTATTTAATGAATTTGTATACAAAATGTACAGAAAGGTAAAATCATCAAGTTTTGAAAAAGTATTGCAATTTAATTTTGTCTTTAATGTTATTATCTTACATATGTTATCTTTGCAATATGATTATCTTATATAATGTTATTACTATCCTAAAACATTCTTCAGGTCCTCTGAAACTCTGCAGGACTTAAGCCTCTTTCACACAGAGCTTTCGCGGCGCCCACCGCGGGGTAGGGCGCAGGGGACAGGATTTGGGGGAGTACAGGCTCGTTCAGGAGCTACAGCTCCATGGTGACCGCTTTCGGGTCTACTTCAGGCTCTTCTCTGTTATTGGACGCGTGGCGCCAAGGTGTCGTCACAGCGCGTTGCAGTGAAATTTCAATTCGAGTGCAGGCTGGCGGCACGCGCCGCTCAGCTCGGCGGCAGAGCGGTGCGCTCTTGCGCTGTGGTAACACATACACAAAGGTCTGCGCTTTGCGCGCTCTGTGTGAAAAGGACTTTATTTCCACCCTGCCCAGCAGCGGTACCGTGGCGAACGGTCCCTAAAGGCCTCTACACATGATCAGCTGTAAAACCGCTTTGCGCTGGCTGTCCCATTGTTTGTCTATGTAGAGGGCAGCAACGCCTGACAAAGCGGCACCGCTACCCTTGGCGTCGCGCACGATATTCATTGTGCCGACAGTGGCTTGGAAAACCATAACCGTGTCACACGGGGAAGAGGGAAGCGGGAAGGCAGCTGGAGTTCCTCCAACAATTGCGGTTAGATTATCATATTTTTTTATTGACAAAAATATAGGCTGCTTCGACTGATTTTTTTATGCGCACATGTGCCCCTAAATATTTTTTACAGTTCGCACACACCTATTTTTAGTCGCAAATGCGAGTGAAACACTCGCACTGTCGAGCCCTGTCTACAGTCTGTGTTTGAAGGATATATCCAGGATGTCAAACTGACTCAGCAGCAACAACAGGTTAAAAAGACAAAGATAGTTAGAAGCTAAAGCCGAACTATAGGCTACAGATCACAGTGTAAAAGTGAACCACCACATCACTGCTGATCGCCACACAAGACAATGAATATAAAGGGAAACTTTGCTGATATTGAACCAGCTGTGT
>NC_065529.1:34063826-34165855 GCF_006386435.1 Epinephelus moara | reverse complement strand
TACACTTTTCAGGGTTTGAGTTTGGTTTTGGAACAGGGAAGAAACGTGTATCTTTTTCCAACCTCTCCAGGTAACGAGTATCATTAATACACGACGTGCCCCAGGCACAACATTTAGCTCCAAATCCACAAAACCAGCCTGAAAATGAAGGAAATCTAAAACGACTGCATTAGAGTCAATGGAGCACAGCTGTGTTGTTGTTGTTGGACCCTGGTCTGAGGCGGCCTAATGCTACATTATGACTGGCCAGTTACATCATTATTGATGCAGAAAAGGCCCAAACTGCTGCATAAAATTAAGTGTTTGACACTCAAAACTTTCTGGTAGAGGACCTTCAAACCACCAGTTTCATGTGCCCCCCTCCGTATTGAAATTCAGGATTAAAATCTTTCGAAATCCAGCATCACCCACAGTGCAGCATCCATGGAGCAGTTAACAGTTCCACACCTTGCTAAAGGGCACTTAACATGAGATAGCTGGCTAATCTACTGTACAGATAAAGGCTAATACCAGCCCCCTTTCCTTTGCCTAAATACACTGCTGTCAGTGCTGGGAGTTAAACCAGCAACTTTAAACTGGTTCTTGTTTGGCCTCTTTAGCTCTAAGCCACGCTGAAAAGATCAGAGAGGCTAAATTATCCAGAAATTGACATTAAATCCAATCTTGAAACAGTCTGGACAAAACCTAACATACAGGAGAAAAAATCCATTATGTCCCATTTCATTTTACACACATTATCCTAATGGTAAGTGCTGTATAGGTCACTCTGCTGCAGAGATCTTTTTACCTCACATGATTTTTATTTCCGCGAGCATCCAAGTTGTTAGATGTTGCGATGTTTCATCTCTTCGAATTCAAGAAAACAAAACCATCTATTTTTGTTAACACACTTTAATTTTGTTGTCAGTGTTGCTCCAGAGAGAAAAACAACTCTGCATGTAAGGTAATGGATGTGAGCCTTTGTTAGTTCAGACAGCTTTCTGCCTTTAATCCACAGCCTAGGTGGTTATTCACTGGGCTGATTGACTGGAAATCTTCCCCTGCTCTCTTTCATGTCTCATCAATCACATCACTGCCATGCTCCCATCCATATGCATGTATGTACACACTTTAAAACACGGCACACACACTCCGGCGCACATTGGCACACATGCAAAACTTCAAGCTCGAAGCTGTCATGAAGTGACAGCGAGAAGTATTACAGCTATTCGGAGGGGTTACATGTGCTTCCCCTGAGGATGCATTTGGATAGAGTTTTAAACTGTTCTAGCGGATAAACAAACCAAAAGGAAAAAAAAAATTAAAACAGCATTTCAAAACAAGCACAGGATCAGATCTTTGTGTGTTCTCATGCACGGACAGTTTCCGTCTCCCTTCATTCCTATCCAGGGCAGTGGAACCGACAGGTTTGTGCCAAAGCGCTCCTCATCTTTCATCAATCACTGAACCTAATAATAACTCCATATTGCTACTCGCAGAGGCAACAGTGCAGCGCTCAATACAGCTCCTAATGTATTCAGTCATTCAATTAATGTATCTATGTCTGTTGGCCATTCATTAACATGCCCGCAGAGCTGATTTCTAAGTAGATTGATTGAGGGGAAAATAACTGAAACTTTATTGACCACTGGAGGAATGAATTACCAAAAAAGACAGGTGTTGATAAATGACCAGTGACTGGGATAATGACCCGCCGAAGATTTTTAACAGACCTCGACTCCCTTTGGTGCCACGACAGGAGGCCTGTGCAGCGGTCTTGAAATTTTAAGCTGGTGAATTGGTGATGTGAGCCGACTTTGGCAGGTAGGAATACGGTTGATGGCGGAAAAACACCAGAATACATGCAGCAACAAACAGTGTATACAGCGCATGCAAGATGGGGACTTCCTGTGAATGCGCTGTCAGCAGTGCTGTCAGCTAGCTCCATGTGTTGCCATCTGTCAGGCTAACACTCTGCTGGTGCAGTCCTAATCATTTCTCTTGCTGATGGCACAGAGCTCGAACTAGCACCATCATCATAATCCTTAACCATCTTCAGCGGCAACATCACGCTAGGAACCTCAACCTAACCTTCAGGGTCAACTGTATGAAGCTCAGAAATGATTTTATGATGGGGTCTGAGGTCGGAGCGGGTCTTTCTGAGACAGGGGGGCGATGGTACACAGTCAGCAACTTTAACAAACATCGACTGAGTGGAAAAAGATGAGTATGGAGAGAGGGCTTCTTCTTCTGTGGCATGAAAAGTAATAAAATGCCAACAGAAACCAGCGAATAGATGGTCTTTCTATTAGCATAAATATGAAATTTTTTTTTTGTGCTGGACAGTAAATCCATTTAAAGGGTGAGGATTTGTTAGAAGAAATATCAGATATTTTTTCTTGACACGAAATCCATAAGCTATGGACTTTTTGCAAAACAGCGGATGTTTGCTATAAGGTCACATCAGGCTGCTGCAACTGGTGAGAGATTGACGGTTTGAAAAATACAGCTTCACGCTTTTCTTCCTCCTCAGCCTCTATTCAGTTAGGTTACAATGAGTGAGAAGTAAGTTTCAGAGCAGTAGCCAGAGGGATGTTGCTGGGGTGATGAAGAGGTGCTGAAGCTAAATACACACAGGTGCACACACACACAGTAGATGCACTATATTTACACACTGAGGAACTCCACTAGAGAGGCTTGCAAGTTACAGCTGAAAGGAGTTTGAGCACCACTTATAATTCATCTGTTACACCTAAAGTAAATCAAAACATGATCATAAGATAAGGAAGAACAATATGGAAGAAAGAAACATTTTAGGCACACACATGCTTATACTTTTGTTTACATAAACACATTAATATAAATCTGCTGTAACTCTGGGAAAAGCAAGTAAATCACCTCAGCTGTATTTATGTTCGCACTTTATTTTGCCATGTTACAGTATGTACAGATATAGTCCTCATTATGATTATGTTTAATAGTCTTTGTTTAATGATAAAGTAATCTAGAGGTTAATCATCAGGTACCTGTTTATGTTTGACACTAATGTTACATCTGATTTTGGTGTTACATTTATGTTAAATTTAAAATTGTTAAGTACAAATTACAGCATCAATTGCATTAAAGGTCCAGTGTGCAGGATTTAGAGGGACATATTAGCAGAAATATAATATAATAGGTATGTTTTCTTTAGTGTATAATGACCTGAAAATAAAAATTGTGTTTTCAATACCTTAGAATGAGCAGTTTATATCTACATAGGGAGCAGGGTATTCCTTCATGGAGATTGCCATGTTGCACCGCCATGTTTCTATAGTAGCCCAGAATGGACAAACCAAACACTGGTGCCACATAAGGCCATTTGTATTTTCGGGAGTGTTTCTAGCAGTTTAAATCACCTGGTCCGGTTGTTTTGGAGAAGAAGAGACCTTTGTGGCTTCCACTGAAAAAACCCTCAACATCTGGATCTAATGTTATCGGAGAAAAAAGCTCGCTGCAATCAGCATGTGTTGGACTAGCCGCCTGCAGCGACATGCCAAACTGTGTCAGATATACATGGATTTGTGACATGAAATTCATTATTCAGTGTTTTTACCAGTTTAAATCATCAGGTCTGTTTGTTTTGGAGAGGACGACATGGTAAAAAACCTCCTAATCAGAAAAAGGTGAGCACACAATAGCATGTTATGGGCGAGCTGCCTGTCTTCGAGATGCCAAACAGTGGCAGATATGCACTGACTTGCAACATAACACTGCTTTATTCAGTGTTTTAGCAGTTTAAATCACCGTCATTGTCCTTTTGTTTTGGAGAAGAAGAAGTCTCTGCAGATAATCAGCAAACAATGAACACTGATGAAATTCTAGCCAGGAGATGTTTTAAGTGGTTGCAATCTGCAATTCCCCACTAGACGCTACCAAATCCCCCTAAATCCTACACACTTCACCTTTAAAACAGAAATTACAGACAGCCTACATGTAATTTCAGGGTGAGCAGGAGTAGCACCAGAATCCCAAAGGTCACTGCTGGTATAGACGCTTGTATAGGAATCAGAAGGTCTGCAGTGAACCATCTGGGAGATGAGTATCACATTTTGTTTGAGTGTAATCTATGGTTAAACTTATGTGTAAACAGTAGTGCTTTGAGTTAATGCTAACATCAGCGTTAGAGGTCTTCATGGAGCTACCTGGATCCTATAGGACCCAAGATTGATCAGGGACCTGACCTGGGTTTGGCTCTAAGTTTTATTATGGTCGGTCAGGTCCCATTCTATGTCTGGGTCTGTTTTTCATATGTGTAATACCTGCGTAGATCTAAGAAGACCCATAATTAGCACTGATCATGAGAGACATATAAGTGCTGGGGAATCAGAGGAGGAAATGGTAAACTCAGGGTCATTATTGATACCCGAGCCACAACAACAACAACAACAGAAAAATAAGTGAATAAATACAAATAGAAATCTGAAACATTATGATAAATTACATACTGTAAGATGGGTAAGAACAGTATGTTGTATCCAACACGATCAAGATTTTGGAGCCGCAGTATTGAGGTCCTGCCCAAAAACCTCTCCGACCCAATTTTAAGTCAATCACAGCTGTCAATAATGGCATCTCACCCCTGTTTTATAGCATCAAATAACTTTAAAACCAAACTTATCAGAAAAAACAAACACTTGCACAAACATCAGCATGATAAGACCTATAAAAAAATGACAGAAACAACAATTGGGAAAAATGAATTTGACGTGTACTTTGATTTTTTTCGTTTGGTGGAGGGGACAGGCTCTATGACCTATATTGCAGCCAGCAGCTAGAGAGCGATTGGGATGTTTTAGCTGCACTTTTGGGGAGCTGTCATGTCGTCCATCTTTCTAAAGAGTCTACAGTTGTACCAGATTTCATGGCAATCCATCTAATAGCTGTTGAGACATTTCACTCGAAACCACAAAAGTGAAGCTGGTGGTGGCACTAGAAGAAAAGTCAGGGGATCCGAAACACATTAGGATCCATCTTCTGGGAACCATGAATGTCTGTACCAAATAGACTGACAATCCATCCAACGGTTGTAGAGATATTTTAGTCTGGAACAAAGTGGTGGACTAACTCACTGGTGAAGAAAATACCTCTTTAAACAAAGAGAAACTAAGAAATGTGTAACTTTCAACCCTTTCAACCAGCTAGAAATAACTTAAATGTCGGAGAAACCTTGACTCGGGGGGATGATACACGTTCTATCTTATGTCTATTCGCATTACCCAACCTGCCCAGGCAGTCCCCCACGTAGTGAAGCTGTACACGTGTCAACATGGCATTAGTGTTTCCTCCATTTAGGAATGAGATTCCTGTTTGGTAGGATGCTGCGGGAAATTGTAGCTGAAGATGGAATAAGCATTGTGGTGGACTTATACATATGTATGATCCAGGCAACTCAATAACAGCACAATCATAGAAAGAACAATCAGATTACAGCGCATGGGAGATAGAGGGAGATAGTGAAGCAAATGTTATTAGCGGAGAAGTGAGATGAGGAGAGGAGAGAGTAAGGGGATCTTGTACATTTTCTAGGAATGGGGAACATTAATCATCTATAACTTCATTTGGAGGTTCATATCAGCAAAAAAGCATCTTAAGTTGCTGCTTAGATGGAAGGCCTATAACCCACCTGGAAGTACACCCAGGAATGAAATGTAGGGATTGTACAATGAGGAGATTATGAGTGTAGCTCAGACTGAGTGACAGAAAGAGAAGACGCACTCTCAGGCAGATAGAGCAGGGTTTAGAGAGAGGAGGTGAAGGATAGACTGCGCTGTAAAGGGCTTCGCACCAACTTATTAAATAAGAGAAGGTCAGATGAGCTCCAGAATTGACTGCTGAAACCTGATATATCACATGCCACCACAATTAAGATCTCTTTTCATCATTAAGGAAACCTTGGATCAATGGCAGCACCTCTGCTCTCCCTTTCTTTCTCTATCGGGTATCTGATCCTCTGTTGGCAGGTCACTCTCTCCCCCCTTCATCCATAACTTCTACACTTCCTTGATGGTGAGAGTATTCAGAGGAAATGGACCTCGCTCACCAGCTCCACACCACACATCCGACTCTCTTTCTCACCTCCCGCCCTCCCATCCTCCCCCACCCCCCCGAAGGACTGATGAGAAAATGAGAGCTGCTTGTCTCGGAGCTCTCTCCCAGGCTTGTTCCTTTGTTTAATTGGAGTTTTATTGGTGACAATCAATTCATTTCTATCTGTGCTCCAGGCTGCATTGATCTGCTGTCACGGAGAAGAGTCAAATGTACAGTTCCACTCCCACTGCACTACAAACCACAGGCTCTGATGCCAGCGACTGATAGTTGTTGTTTTTTTTTACTCTGTTTCTACTACTTTACTGCTTGTTGTGATTAGAAACAGAAACCACTTTTGTTTTTTTTCTCCACATTTTTTAGGTTTACCTCGTAGTTCCTCTGGAGCAGTACGAGATCCCGCATACTATTTATGAGCAGTCAGGGGACACTAATTCAGGATGAGATGTTGAACACGCATCAGTTTTAACTTTGAAGTCACTGTTTACCTTAAATGCTCCTAAACACTATAAATCTCAAAGAAAAACAGGTATCTTACTGTAGTTCTGAACTTCAAAGATGACATCTGTACAAGTTTTGAACTACACCATGAATACTGAGATATGAGCTGTGTTGTTGAGATGCTGCAGTTTCAATGTCTGTCATTTCAACTATCCCATTCTTATTTCGGGTATTTAGATAATGGGTGGTGGAAAGTAGCAACGTACATTTACTCAAGTACTGTACACGAGTACTGATAATAATAATAACTAAAATAATGGAATAGATAACAGCAGTGTCTCTTTCTCTCTCTCTCTAGAAATCATGACTCGGTTATTTCAGATAATCCTTAGAACATTTTGTGAGCAGTTTCATGAACTATTCTCTTTCTACTGAACTACACCCACCAACTACAGAAACTATAGGACATGCTGCAACTCACACCAAAACAAGACTGATAAATATCACTACAGGTGAGACTAAAAATATGTATTTTTGATTTGGGGATGATTTCATCTCTGCTTGGCTTCACAGGACTGTGACATCTGGTGCATGCTAGGGCAGTTTTTTTGCAGCCAAGTATAAAGCAGATGAGATGAGGGTCATCGACTCCCAAGTCAACGCACTGCTGCCCCAAGTGAAGGTATTCAAGTATCTTGGCGTCACAGTAAGACAGAGTGCAGGGTCAACAGGAAGATTGGTACACCATCCATTAATAGTGTTTTTTTGTTTTTTTTGCCAAATCTGGCCCATAATAGGGTGCTTGACGACCTGCTGACCATTTTCTAATAGAGTGCCCCAGGAATGAGTCCTACAACCTAGAAATGGGTTAAAATTTTACCTGGTCTTGAAGTCAATGAGTTTATGGTTCAAGTCAAGCTTAAGAGATGTTCACGTTTTGTTCTACAACAAAACAACGTCAGTAAATACCGCATTTGTAAATTTTAAAGCGTTTATGTGTGTTAAAAAAGGCGGTTGCCGACAAGTGGCTAAATGAGACTACAATGTTAAGACATGCGACCTTGGTGAAGTTCATTGATAGCTTAACGTTAGCTGTGTACAGATGGCATTTTTTTGCAATTTGAATGTAATAGGGTACCAATGTGCTTAAAAAAACTTAAAAGTAAAGCTTGTTTATACAAAAAAAAAAAAAAAAAAAAGCCAAAGGGGCCCCCTGACAGAGGTATAGGCTAATTATGTATATATTAACTAACTAAGTGGCTCCTGGCCTCCTGTCATTTTGCAATAGCTGCCCCGGATAAGGCAAGTTGAGGGTCTCTGCCATATCTTATAATGATTCATTGCTTCTTTATTTCAAACTTCCAAACAAACAAAAAAATCAACTGCCTCACATTAAACAACACTTGAGTTTCAAACAAAAAACTTAAAACAGTCAAACTAAAATTCTTTAAAAATGGAAGCTATAAGGTTTGAAAAAAAAACTGAAGTTTGAAGGTTTCTGTATTTCCAACATTACTCTCCTCCTTCATGTCTGCCTAAATTACGTTATCATGTGAGGCAGCTGAATTTGCAAGAATCACAAGATCACGCAAGAATCCCATCGGATTTGCTATGTAGCCTGTAGTGCGCAGGACAAAAAATCCAATTAGACATAGTGACCAAACCAAGTAACAACAATCTGAGTCCGTCACATGATGCCATTGGGCCCAAAAATACTTTTTCCAATAGTCTTACATTGGGAAACAGACATCTGTAAATCAGTAGATACATTTTTTTGAGCATCACGACCCCTACAAAATTACTCATGTCACTATCTGGATTTGATCCAGTCAGTCCGGTAACATTTTGAAAGTCTAAAGTTAGCTGCTTGGCCGGGGAAAGTCTCTAGTGCACTTTCTCCATGGACCCATGGATGCAGGGGATCCGGCTAATTTAATACCCCGGAAGTCGTATTTTTTTTGGCTGCATGGCCAAAAAAAGTAACTTTCATAGGAATGAATGGGGCCCCTCCAATGTAGATCCAGTTCTCTTCATTCATCCACACATACTCTGTTCTGAAAAGCTACTGCAGCAAAAATGGTGTTTAATCTCTACTAGTGGACACATTTCTACTGTTGCACAGTATACAACGTCATATCACCCAACCCTATTGCTAAGTGTAAACAAAAGAGTGTTGAGTTAGTCATATCAAGAAAACACATTTCAATGTTGGGAGTCACCAGAACAATGCAGGGTATCTGGGCTCACCTTTGGGGTAGGGGCTAAGGACCCAAGACATCCAGAAGGAGCTTAGAGTACAGACGCTGTGACTTGCATTGAAAGAGGCCAGTTGAGGTGCTTTGGGCATTTACAGTTGCAGTAACATCAAAGACACCTCCCTGTGGCACCGCAGGGCAGACCCATAGGTCTCATCCCAGGGATTACAAATCCCATTTGCCTTACGAACACGGCAGGATCCCCCTCGAAATGCTATCAGACGTGGCTGAAAAGAGGAATGTATGAGCCACCACCAGGACCTGGAGCTGAATAGGATGTCTTTGGACAGAACTGCCAACAGACAATTTAGATAGGATAAAAGTTGAACCAATGTCCGTTTGGTTAAAGGATATTTAATACATTTACAAAGTGGTCACTGCTGCTGTAATAATGTAACTAATTTGTGAGGCAAATCAGACAGAAGAAGCTGACCTGAACTTATTTCTGTGCTGGTAGAGCGTGGCACTGTGGCTCAGGCGTGTTGAGTTCCACCAGCAGTGACTCCACTCTGTTTTGACAACGATCATATAATAAAAAAAGAAACTTTTCTTCCTTGTTCCCCCCAAAAATATGGGAGAACTGAAAATGACATTTAATTACAAAAAGCAAAATAAAGCCAGGAGGAAAAAAGATAAACCAGTAGGGGGAAAATGGAGAGAGAAAGAGAGAGAGAGGGAAAAGAAGAAAAAGAAAAGGCAGTAAAAGCGATTTCGCAGTCCAGTGGTGTCGCTGGATTATCATGAAAATGAAAGCTACTGAGTCAGGGAGTATCAGGGAGCAAGGAAATGGAGCCGAGACTGATAACACAGTAAGGGAGAAGAAGAAAACGAATAAGAGGACGGGTGTAGAGAAAGCAGAGAGGTCTGTAAGACAATGTGAGGGGGAAAGTGCAAAGAAAGAGAGAAAAGGTAAAAAGACAATATATATACGACACACAGTGAGATTATGAGTGCAATAAGACAAAAATGAGAATCACTTCACCCCATAGAGAATAATCAGAGGTTTCTTGAGAAGTAATATCTGTAATATTGTTGCGAGAAGACCAGCTCAGCTCCGAAATAATTTTTAGTTAAAGAAGGGATGAAGTCTTTTTCCCATGTATCAGGCAAAATCTAAAAAGTATTGTGGTTGATCAGGAGCAAAAGTTTCATTTCGACTTTCTGTAGAAGCCGACATCAACTTCAAATAAAGCTATATCAGTATGTTGTTTGGGTCAAGCATTAACTTAGGAGGGAAGGAGGAAAGACAAAAAGAGAGAGAAAGACAGAAGTAAGACAGTACTTTCTACCATCTGATGTCGACATAAGAGGATTTATGGAGGTATTGTGTGCTAGCTTAAGTGTTATATGCCGACAATATTGCAAAATATTGCAGATGCCACAAAGATTGGACTGAGAGAGAAATGTAGAAATCCCTGTACCTGCCGTGCGAGGTGACACATGCACTAAGAAATTCAACATGTGTAGCAACCACTGTGGCAACTTTTCATTTCTGCTGCACTGCTTTGGCACTTGGAAAGTTATTAAGGTTCTTTAAGGTTTTATGTTTTGCTGTATTTTTCTTTAGAGATATGAATTTAATCTATTAGCATCTTAAATTTACATTTTTTGGGGGACGATATTGCAGCTAAACTTCTTTAATATGTACTGAATCACATCACTAGTCACAAGAAACAGCTCAATGAAGAAAGTGCAACAGAGATTCAGTAGAGGCAGAGGGGTCAGTAGAAGTCAGACAGGTTGGGAGACAGTATCCCGCTACAGTACAGTATTGCTTTGCTAAAAGTCAATTAGAACCCCATAATATACTGCAGAGGCCCATCATGCATAAAGATAGTCTTGTATTTAAAGCTATAGTTGGCCATTTTGGTAAATATGCCTATCTACTTTGTTGCCAGGACTGAGATGAGAAGACTGATACCACTCTGAAATCTGTCCAGTACATATAAGGCTTCAGCCAGTAGCTGGTTAGCTTAGCTTAGCAAAATAGCAGAAAACGGGGAAACATCCTGGCTCTGTCCGAAGGTCACGAAATCAACCTACAAACACCTCTTAGGCCACATGTTCACCAAAGCGCTTTATTCCCAGGTGAAAATGCTAGGCGCTCCTGGGGAAACGGCCAGATGGGAGAGCTTGAAAGCACTTTGGAGGAACAACGTTTTTTGAGCTGAGATGCTTTGGTTGTGTCTGGAAGTAAAAATGGCGGCACAAGGTAGAGTGTTTGCTGTGGATGAAGGGAAGGCTGAAGCACCTAGGGAGCCAGTCTGTGTGGGTTCATGAGAGGAAACATGACATATAAGGTATATTAAAATATTTCTCCACCATTGTTGTCATTGTTCAGCACTTGCACATGCAAGACAGTCGGTCCCCATGGCAATCTTTTTTTTATATAGGTACAGTTACTACGCTAAATGTGCAATATTCACAAATGTACTATGTGTAGTTTTATACCTATTTATTGTTTCTAATTCATCATTGTATGAATTGGATGGTTGAATGTATGGAGGATGTGGTTTTTAACTGTCAGCACCTTACAGGAGTAGCACTTCCAATTTCGTTGTGTTTTTTAATGATACAGTGGCAATAAAGGCATTCTGATGCTGAGTTGTCCCTCCTCCACTGTGACTGAACAGCTGGTAAAAAGTGGCAGTGACGAGCGCAGTGTTTTCACCAAAGTTGAATATTTTTCAACTCAGGACGCTCAGCAAAAAAACGCCAACAGCACAGCTCTCATTGCAGAATAAACGCTCAGTGCCTCATCATCCTGCTGGTGTCTGTAGCATAGTGTAAATACACGGCGCTCTGATTGCAAAGAATTAAAAAAATACGCTGGCCTCAGGAAAAAAAGGCTTTGGTGGACACGGCCGCTTAAAGTCATTAATTAATAAGTTACACAATATTTATTTAATCTGTGTAAAAAATGGAGAGTATACAGAAACAATTTGTGGTTTAACTGGGGGTTATGTCAACTCAGTCAGCTTTATTATAAAGCACATTAAAAACTAAAAAGTGCTTTACAAAGTGATTAAAGAAAACACAGGCATAATTACATAAAAACAGTCATACGTAAGAAATTGTAAGTAAAAAATAAAAGCACATCTTGATATAATCATGACACAAACAGCACTGCAGCAGTGCTTGGCCAAGAGCAGCAACTTTTGAAGACAAGTTCAGACCAGTGATTCGGGACAAGACAAAACTGTTTTAAACGTTGTAAAGAAAAGTTGCAGCAGTGTGAACTGGTCGGTCTGAGCTGCACTCAAGCCGGCTGATGGCGTCACCTGAAACTCCACTGGTCAAATTGCTGCCGGCTGTTTTTTAGAACATAAAGCATGTCACCTGATTCAACGTCAAATCGGCTTGTAGTTAAGTCCGCTGGTCAAGTCAAAATGACCGCAGACAGCGTGGTCAGCTGCTGCGGCAGGTGAACCCTCTGTTTCCGTGTCGAACAGTGGGTCACTGCTGCTGCTCGCTGTATGTGCTTACGCCCCCCTTATCCCTACTACAAATGCTGTAGCCAGTATCTCACTATCGGTTATTTTTTTAAGAAGCTACAACTTATATTCGGCTACAAAATGAGCCTGAAAAGCTGGAAATCAGAACAGAAGTACAGAGTTGCATACAGACGATACACCATCTCATCTAGTTGCATTGGTGTGAACCGGCAGGTTTTTAGAACGTTGCAGACCAGCACATTGCAAGTCGTTGTCTGTTTCAACTTGTCTTGTTGTTCATCCTTGGTCTTAATTGGGCTTTAGAGTCTCTGCTGGTTACTTAGCGTCATCATGGTGACAACAAAAACTAGGCTAGCTGGTTTTAGTCTTAATGTTTGTCTAAGACAACTGGGTGCTGACTGTAGCCGTATAATATCAATACTCTCTTCAAACTCTTGGGAGAAACCTAATCAGCTTATTTCTCAAAATCTCAACCTATTCTTTAACACATGGCTCTATATTCTTGGTAATACATCAGGTCACATAATGCTGCCCAGCTGTAGTATGTTGCAAACTGTCTGAATTTTTTTTTTTTTTTTTTTTTTTGAATTCAGAGACCCACTGCAACAGTCTAACAATCCCCTCACCACTACTCATTAAAACCAACCCTGGTATATTTTACACTCTCTTTGCATCATGAGCTAAACTCCTGCCAACTGTCACACTCAGCTGTAAACTACTTCAGTGTATATTAGGATTGCACTGCTTTAAAAAGGAGCAGCCAAAACCAAAAAGTTGAGGTATGATGAAATGATACTGTCTCTATAACACAAAGGAATGCAGTAAAGTTACATACTCACATAGATTAACTGTCCTAAACACACTGTTCTGCTCTTGTTAACACCCCCTCTCTAAAAACATGCTGGGATTATGGGGCTATGTAAGATATTATTAACGCAGAGGACTGAACAATCACAAAGTGAGTATGAATCACCGCCAAATAAACAAACAGCGCCTACAACACATTGTGCATCGGTCGTGAGTGGGAGTTTTCATTCAAAAACACTGCTGTGGCCAAATCACTGTAAACATGTATGCCAAATGTAACAGCCTGACCGAAACCTTCAGACCGCTGCAGTCCTCCAAAAAACTCATACATTAAAATGTAGCAACACCCCTTTAAAAAGATGAGACAGGCTATTTATAAGGTTAATATTAGTCAACATGAGGGATAATGATAGCAGCAAAACAGCAGCTGACACCTCATGGTTGGATTGCCATCCTCGGGGCACACAGTGATGCCTGTGGCAAGGTACAGCAGGCTGTGGTACTCTTACTAAACACAAAACCTCTGTGGTATTGGCCATGTTGCCCTCACTGAAGGATACAGTAGGTAGTGTACAAAGGCTGCAACCAGGTAGCATGATGCAATGAGAGCTGCACCAGAGCTACCTAACTGTGGAGACGTCAGATAAAAACCTTATCCAAGCCATCAACATACATGTAGCACAAAAAAACTATACATTAAAACAGAGACACTTGCTTTGCCAAAAAGGGGCACTTTTGCAAAATGCCAGGAGGCCAGGGCCCAGTTAATAAACAAACATCAATAATTTAAGTAATCCATAAATAATTAGCACAGATCTCTGTCAGGGTGTCTGGGGATCCTCCTCTGTCACTATTTTTTTTTTTCCTTAAATAAATAAGCTCTATTTTAATGCTTTCTGATTAACTCTGGCACCTTATTTACATTCAAAGTACAAAAAAAAATCCCAGTGTGAATTATTTTTAAATTTATTTATTTTATTGTGCAACCTATCTCACAGGCCACAAGTGGAGTATCTCTGCCATACAACAATTAGTGCTATTTTACAAAACTAGCAAAAGTCCAAAGAGGAAATCTACGTGAATGAGGCGTACATCGATTTATCAGCCATTGACTGTGACTGTCGTTGTTGACAGCCATCGGCCTATAAGCAAATAAAATGACATTTCCCGATGGCAGCGGCCATTGTTGTTCTGTTGTACTACATACATTTTGCGCAGGCTAAGAATCAAGGTTTGAGACTTGTGGTTTCCCCTCATCCCAGGGACAAGAGAAAATGTGTTTGGGACAAACAGAGATCGTCCCTAAGATGCCTTCAGCATGAAAGGATGCAGTAAACTCACTGTTGATGTGTCAGAGTACGCACCCTATTGTTTCCCTGATAATGCTACAGTGTGAATAACAAATCAGTGTTGACATCAGTAGGAGGAGAGCTAGTTAACGTTAGCTGTTAGCAGCCGGTGGCCATAACAATTGTCGGAGGTTGCGTTGAGTCTCACTGTGATGATCTATTCAGTACGATTTAGTGTTAAATTTCAACGTTATCATAATGTGTAAAAATGTAGTGTTTGGCGAGAAATGAAAGAATACAGCTGTTTGAGGAAGAAATTTGTTGATGTTTTCACAGAAATATAAAACAGATATTAGAAAGGAAATTAGGATATATACAGTAAAATAGCTAATGGAGCACTTATTTTTTAATGTTTTTAATGTGAAAGAAGCTTATTTTATTGTTTTTAAGGCCATACATGGGCTGACACTCCAGTACACTGCTGAACGTCTCTGCCCCTACTTCAACTCCCGACCTCTTAGATCCTTAGAGCGATGTCTTTTAATTCCTGCGGTCGAGGTTGGTGAGTAAACTTTTTAAAATTTAGGCTGTGCCTTGGCAGTGGCTGCTCCACAGCTCTGGAACAGCCTTCCACTCTCAATGAAATCCTCCCCCTCCATTGACACTTAAAAGACAAATCTTAAAACATGCATGTTTTCAATGACCTTTGGTTGTCTGTAGTAGTTTTACTATTTTATGGTCTTTTTTACGTTTGTAATTGTTCTTAACAACAATTTGTGTACATTTTATATTGCTATATATTTTTGTGTCATTCTCTTCTTTTGTACAGCACTTTGGTCAACTGTGGTTGTTTTTAAATGAGCTATATAAATGACTTGATTTGATTTAAAAGTAAATTAAGGCCATAAGTGTGTATGATTGATTTTGTGCTCATTCAAAGAGTGTAATGAAGGGCTGATTTTACAACAGTTCAGTTATTTTTTTAAATGAAGATTTCTTTGTTTCCCTGGCATAACAAGGGGAATAAATATTAACAAAAACAAAATAAAAAACAACAAGAAACCCCCCAAAAATCGGCCAAATTGTCATTTTAAACATCAGTATTGGTATCGGCCCAGAATTTCACAGTCGCTGCATCCCTAGTGTGAACAGTCAGGCGTTGAAGAAATTTGCTGCCACCAAGGAAACTGCTGTAACTTCAGTCTGACTTGAATTTATTTTTTGTTGCGTCATAACTTTTAAATTATCAACACTCAACCAATTTCATTCAAGCAGGCAGGAGCAGGTGTGCTGTACGTAATTAAAGGGATGCCAGTTTCTAGACACTGATATCCGAAAGTATCGATTGTCTATCTTGGCCTTTGAAAGTAAGACCGATATGGACATCCTATAAAACTGAAAATGAGGAGACGTGAGCTTAGGAGAGTCGATACTGCACAGAATGTGTTAGATTAGTATGATGTGTAACAATGAGATTATGGTCGCTCACTTTACTTTAATACCTCCCTTGGTCATTACATGGAACGAGTAAAATATCAACATTATATCAGTATTATTGATAAAACTATAAAACGTTGAAATGTCTATAAAAGCAAAATGTATAAAATAGAAAATGAAATCACGAGTTGTGGTTTAGTAAACTACTTGATTCTCCTCAATTGCAGCCTTGTTACTTCAATAAAAAGTATCTGACTCTTGCCCTAACTGTGTAATTATTATTTTTTTTAAAGTTACAAAACAGTAGTGTGGAAACACAGCTAAGGTCTCTTGGCTTCTCTAACATCTCTCCATGCTGTCTCCCAAAAGGTAGACGGGGGAGGGAGTGAATCCGAACTGCAGTATGCTTTATCTGTAAAGTCATTAGAAGATTTTGCTCTCAGGAGCCCGGCTTCAGTGGCCATAGATCAACTGTGCGCAGGAGTCCTCCCTTGTTCCTCCTATCTTACTGATCACATCAGATCAGCATGCCGGAGTGTTTTTGCCTGGCTGGCTGGGTGGGCAGACTTCCCGCATGTCTCCAGTGATGCCACGGCACCTGATCAATCACCCAAGGCGACTCTTTGGGGACCCGTCGGAGATGAAGGGGGCGAAGGAGGGGGGAGGCGTCGGTTGGATTGAGGGTGTCTCGTTTGCATGCGGGATGGCAGGCAATGCATCAAAAGATGACAGCTATCCCATTCTTCCTTAAATAAGAGTGGTGAGACTCTTGCTGGCTGTGCCTTAACTTTAATCATTCATCTAAATAACTGTTGCAGAAGTCTGCTACCGGAGGGAGCCACAGCCAGGCAGGCTGCCACGGGCGCAGGGGAATATGAAAACTGACGTTGCGCTACTGGATTTCTCATTTGTAAACGTGTAAACATATATTTGACTCAGATTGCAAAAGCACAAAAGCGCTTGTCCTCATCACCCGCAACCCTCCCCTCCTCTTCTTCCCTCACTCCTTCTCCCTCTCATAGATTTATGTATTGAACGAGTTTGAAATTCATCAAGGTTAGACTGAGCAGGTTCGGAGGAGGTGCAGGGTACTCGCGCTCTGGCAGCATGAGCGACGTGTTGAGCAGCTAAGTGACAGTGATTGATGCCCTCTGTGTTTCGCAACTTATCAAGCGCATATACACACTCACTCCACAAACAGATAAACAGCAGAAACATTTGAGATAAATAAAGAATCAAATAAACACAGGGGACTGACAAAGGAGAAGAAAAAACGAACTATCTGCATAATGAATAGACGAGATAGAAAGGAGGAGGGAGAAGAGAGGCAGAGATTCCCAGCGGGTGAAACTGAGCCTGGGAGACGTCAGTTGGGGAGGGATGCAGGGACACATGGGCCTGTGACGACTCCGACAAGTCACCCAGGCGGCAAAATAAAGCCCGGCTTCCTCAGATTTGTTTCCAGTGCTCATCAGTAGGAGAGCTGGATGACGGATGGACTGGCGCTGGGCGCAACGCGAGCGTGTCAAAGTTACTCACCATAATAAAGACCTGCTCTTTTTCCTTCCATTCGCTTCCCTTTTTTTTCAGCCACCTGCGGTCCCACTGCCTACAACCAATTTCATTTCATTTTAATCTGCCTTTGTTTGTGTCTTCCTTCACCCCTCGATTCCTGCATCCTTCCTTTAATCCATCTCTGATCTGTCTTCAATCCCTACATTTTCCCCTCTTTTCCTTAATTTCCTCATCCTTCCTTTATTTTCTCTTTCTTGCATCCGTTCATGTCTTTATTCATCCAACCATCCATGACTTTAACCTTAAGACAAGCTCTGGATTTTTCCTTTCTTAGTTCTTTCCTCTTTATTTGTCCAAATCGCTCTCATAACTGTACTTATGACCACATCATGGCAATTAATTCGTTATTTCCTTCCCAAATTTTCTATCTCTCATCTTCTCCTATATCCGTCTGTCCTTGCTTCACCCCTCCATCTCTGATATGTCTTCAACCCCTACATTTCCCCCCCTCTTCCATAATTTCCTCATCCTTCCTTTATTTTCTCTTTCTTGCATCTGTCCATTTCTTTATTCATCCAACCATCCATGACTTCAACCTTGAGACGAGCTCTGGATTTCCTTCCTTTCCTTGCCAAATTTTCTATCTCTCATCTTCTCCTACATGCCTCTGTCCTTGCTTCACCCTCTTCTTTATTCCTCCTTACTGGCCTCATATCCCCATTCTTCCATCCACTGATACTCATACTTCCTTCTACCTTTCATCCCTCCATCCTCTGATCTGTCTTCAATCCCTACACTTTCCCTCTCTCATCTTTCCTTTATGTCCACTTTCTTGCATCCTTCTATGTCTTTATTTGTCCAACCATCCATGACTTTAACATCAAGACAAGATCCAGATTTTTCCGTCCTTAATTCTTCCCTCTTTCATCATTCATATCTCCCTCCTTCCTTTATCCTTGTATCTTTCCCATCCCCCCATCCTTCAAACAACTCACTCATGACATAACTGCATTTATGACCTCATCCTGACACTTTATTCCTTATTTCCTTTCCAGATCTCTCATCTGTCCTACATCCCTCTGTCCTGGCTTCACCCCCTTCTTGTCTCATTTTCCCATTTCCATCCACTGATAGTATTAAAACTCACTTCCTTCTACCTTTTATCCCTCCATCCTTCTTTTATTCCATTTTCAATCCATCTTCAACCTCTCTGTTTTCCTTTTCTTCCTTTCTTGCCTCTTTGTTGCATCCTTTCATGTCTTTATTCATCCAACCATCCATGAATTTAACCTTAAGATGAGCTCTAGATTTTTCCTTCCTTGGTTCTTTCCTCATCCATATCTTCCTCCTTCTTTTATTCTTACATCTTTCCTTTTCTCCATTCTTCCAACAACTCAATCATGACATAACTGTAATAATGACCACATCTTGACACTTTATTCCGTCTTTCCTTCCCAAATTTTCTATCTCCCTCTGTCCTTGCTTAACCCCCTTCTTTATTCCTTCTTACTTGCCTAATTGCCCCATCCTTCCACTGATACTCATACTTCCTTCTACCTTTCATCCCTCCATCTGTCCTTTATTCCATCTCTGGTCTTTATTCAATCACTCCATCTTCTCCTTCTTCTTTTATTTCCTATTTCTTGCATCCTGCCATGTCTTTATCCAACCCTCAATGACTTTAACATCAAGACGAGATCCAGATTTTTCCTTCCTTAATCCCGTCTTTCTTCTTCAATCTCTCTCTCTTTCATTTATTTCTTCCATCTCTACTTTTCTCTATACTTTCAACCACTCATTCATGACACAACTGTAATTATGACCTCATCTTGACACTTTACTTCTTCTATCCTTCCCAAATCTTCTATCCCTCATTGGTCTCAGATCCCTCCCTTTATTTCCTCCTCCTCACTTGGGTCCTTACCTGTCGACATCCTTCCACCCAATACCAACATTCTTCTATCACTTCTCCATTTCTTATCCTTCCTTTCCTTCATTGTTGTCTTTATCAATCTTTACATCCAGAGATAGTATTAAAACTCATCCGTCCTTCTACTGTCCATCTCTCCACCCTTCCTTTATCTCCTCCTTGCTTGTGTTCTCCTGTTTCCATCCTTCTATCCATCAACCCATCCATGACTAAATATAATAAAGCAAAATTGTGACTAGCTCCTGATGCTTCCTTCCCTAATTCATCCCAATTCATTTGCCATCTCGCCATCCTTTCTCCCTTTATTGTCCCCTAAACACTTTAAACCCTCCATCCATCATTTTTTCCCTTACAGTTCCCATTTCTTCAGCATTACTTGTTTTATTTTCTCCTTCCTTGTATCCTCTCATGTCTCCATCCTTCCACTGGCCCACCCATATATGACTATGAGAAACCACTGATAACATTCTCTTGAATTCACCCCTCAAATGTCCTCAATCTCTCCACTCTTCCTTTATTTCCCTTGTCCTTCTGTTCATTCACTCACCCGTCCATGACTACAAGACTAAAGTTATAACTGGTTCCTGATACTTCATTTTTTCTGTCCTTAATTTCTTCAATCCATCTTCCTTAATTCATCACTTAATTCTTACTCTCTTCCTCCGATCCCAGAGTTCTCCATTCTTTCATTCATCCATAACTAGAATTATAATTTGATCGTTCCTTAATTTCTTTCACACCTCATCCTTCTACTTCCCTTCCATCCTTAATTTGTACCTTCATTTTCTCATCTCTGTATCCTTCTTCACTTTATTCCCTCTTTCCTGGTGTCCTTATATTTCTTCGCCGTTGCACCCATCCATGACTATTACATGACCAGAGTTACAACTACCTCTCAGTAACTTTCGTCTTTCCTTCCTTGACTTCTTACATTCTACATACAGTCTTCCTCAACTTCCTCACCTTTCCATTCGTCCTTCCCTTTTTTCCCTGAATCCATCCACTCATCCGTGACTAGCTCCTGATACCTCCTTCCTTCATTTTTTTCATCCCCTCATCCTTAATTCCTTCCCTCCATCCGCCCTTCCTTTCCCACTTTCCTTTCATCCTGCTGCCAGAGCCAGGGCCTCCCAGTCTCTCTCCCTAATTTGGGAGTCAGCCGACTTTCGGGACGTAATAGGATGATTAGACAAAGATGAAAAGACTAAGCGTTTCCGTGTCTGCTGCATTCCTGCTGTGAAGGATTCTCTCTGTGCGTTTGGGGCCTGAGCTGAGTGAGGCTGCACAGGGGCAAAGCTGAAACCTGGGAGGGGATATGTGGCTCTACGGTTTGGGGCTCACTGTCTTCACCGGGGCTGATGGCAGAGTTAATTGGAGAGAAAACAGTGGGAGGTGCCAATGAATAAAACCCCTCAGAGATGCTGGCAACAGGACACGGCGGCTTTCCCCTTTCACTTCAAGGTTATGCACACACACACACACACACAGAAACACACACACCTCTGCTACTGAAGCGACAAGATCCAGTATTATTTGCATAGAAAGCACAAGATTAGCTCCACTTTAAGTTTGTGAGAGTAATTTGATTAAAAGGAGCTTAAAATAACAGGATAGATAAGATAGATGAAGATAAGACAACACATACACATTCAAGCGCACAATGTATAGCAACTTTTCTCCTCCATTGCCTTTTGGATGCCTTTGCCAGCGTATAAATCACCCAGCTTCAAGGACACAGCATTGGGACCCCTAACTGGGATCTTTCACATCCACCATCTGGACGCAGAAAAGCAGAGTGCTGACCAGCGGCCCTGCTCTCATTCTGTTCCTCAGGACGAGCCGCAAGATGGGGGGCGGGTGTATAGAAACCTAATCAATCCAATGACTGCTTAGTGTGTACTGGACTTCATAGAAAAATCCTCTCAGGAGATGAAGAGGAGTCGGAGAGAGCAGTAATGATATTTTGAGAGAGAGGCCGAGGCCAGAGCAGACAAAAAGAAGGCGAGAGAGAAACCGTCAGCGTCTCTGCTCATCCAGAACTGTCCCAAGTATTCATTCATTCACACACACTCCCTCCCTCTGTCTTTCCTCTGCGCTCGCCCTCCTCCACAGCCGGTGTCCTTCCATCATTCGGCCTGGTTTCACACTCTGAGACCCAATATCAGAGTAGATATGAACAGAAATGAGAAACACAGGATTTTCCACTGGCAATTGTGTCCACTGCGGTTATTTGTGTTATGCCATCCACTGATGTAAGTAGGCCCATATCTCTCCCGGGCCGCCCGTCTGCATGCCCGCTGTCTTTCCATCAGGCCGAAAACATTACTGAGGACAGCAGTGTTCCTTTCTCTCTCCCTCCCCACCTGATAGGACAGTCGCTTTGTTTTAGCTCAGGTCATGTCACCTGCAGGGCGCTGCCCACTGGCTGATCACTTGGTCACTGTCAGCACTCAAATGTGCACACACACACACGCACACACACACACACGCACACATATACGTGGACATAATCCTTCACCGCAGATGCCCACATACATTATACACATAGTCGGTGTCAATGCCGATTCTTCAAATACTGAAAAGAGTGAATTAAATATTAAATATGAAAATGAATTTACTAATCCCAGGGATGCAACCAAAGACTAATTAAAAGATTTTTCTTATTTATATTTTTAAAGTACTGATCAATCTGCAAATTATTTTCTTGATTAATCGTTTGGGTAATAATTCCACACATTTAAATCGAGATATTAGACTAGATATGGTCTTGAATTTTGGATGTGATGTCATTTCCTGTTTATAAAGGCTGCATTACAGTAAAGTGATGTCTTTTTTTTTACTTACCAGACTGTTGTAGCTGTTCTATCATTTGCCTTTACCCACTTAGTCATTAAATCCATACTACTGATGGTTATTTATTAAAAATCTCATCATGTAAACATTTTAGGAAAGCACCAATACACAATACAATACAATATCGTCCCAGAAAACGTGATATTTGATTTCTGTCACATTGTCCAGCCCTGTCTTTGGTCTATAAAATACCAGAAAATAATTATATAATAATAAACAGTCCAAAACCTAAAGATTTTAAGTTTATTACCACCTGACAGACAACTAAAAGCTTCAATAAAACAATGAATAGATCACCAATTGACCGCTGGTTATTTATTTGTCAATTGACTAATCCATTAATCAGCTAACTGTTTCAGATTGAAACATCCTGAAAATCCAAAAATGCCATAACTCAGTTATACCAATGTGCTGATGTGCAACACTGCCTGCAGGGGCCAAATGACCATAGATATATGAAATAGTTTATGTTTATTAAAACTCTTTTGTAGTTGTAGTTTTGGCTTTTGTTTCCACTCTGCTAAAGCTGTGCTCACCACGTTAGCTGCTGAGATTTGAGGCCAATATAGTAACAATATTTTTAGTCTAACAAATCTGGATTTGACAACAGTATTTATTTATTTTAACATTAACATAAAAACATTTTGATATGGATCCCTTTAATTTGGGTAATAACAGAATTGTAATCAAGAAATGTACTGAGCAGAACATTTCACAGCGGCCTGTTGGACAAACTATGAAACTGTTTGCAAGTCACCTCAAACTACAGGACTGCATTGGGATTGGGAATCCTGTCGGTTCCGCAAGACCAAACACAAATCTTGTGGGAATGGGCAGTCAAAAAAAAAACACACGTGGGTCCCGGAGTTTAATTAACATGAAGGATGGAGACTTCAACAAGTGAGGTGGAAAAGAAGATAAAAGCACGACATTACAATACAAAAGATAAACAAGGTAAGTTTGACACATAGAGGAATTTTTCAGAAATATTATAGATTACAATAATGACACTTCATCCTAAAACACTAGAATAACTGTAGTTATAAATGTAATCATGCACTACAATGTATTTTGTTTCTTATTACCAACAGGTGTGTATGTCTTTTTCTGAATACCACGGCAAAACAACGTGTTTTCCATGCAGCATGGGAGAAGACTCAATCTTTTGGTTATCTATTGTGCAGGCATGTATGGTCAGAATGTTGGCGGGTGCAGGTGGAAGCTGCACACACCCTGTGGGAATGGGCGGAAACAGATAACATACTCGGGAGTGGGCAGTAATGGTCAGAAATTCAGCAAGGGAGGACAGGAGCGGGATTAGGAAAATTCTACCTCAAACCCATTTTTGGCATTAACTAACTGCAATTTTTTTCTCACTTATCAGTTGACATATACAAGACCAATGTATCTATAATATGCAAATATTGGCTTTTATAGTGGCCTGGCTATTTGTCTGGCTGTGCCGCAGAGGTCTGAGAATACTGTGACAAGACATAAGGTTGACCAGATCATCTAGACTACTTTATTTGAAGCTAAAACTGAAACTGAGTAACTGTAATTTCAAAATTACACATGAAAACTTTGGGTACACAGCTACATCAAGCAAGGTAGGTTAAAGTTAAACCAAGAAATTGATCTGCGAGCTCTAATGAAACTTAATAATAGACAATATTAGTAAATATTTATTGTCCTTTTTCAAGTAAATATGAGTTTAAAATCATCTGAGTGCTTGTTTCTTGCCTGTGTAGGCAGAGCTTAGTAATTAACTAGGTAAGTACAATCATTATAGTTATACTTGGTATAAATGGTAAGATAATATCTCTGACTGAGGACACGTTTTGTTTTTTTGTTTTTTTAATCCTACCTTCATGTGACTTTGGCAGAGAGAAAACTAACAGTTTGTTTCCCTCAGAGAACTTGTAGCGGCAGATTTGTATAGAAAGTAAAATTGTTGCACTGCTATGATAGCTACATTTGTATTACTGACCTGCTCTCATTCACACTGCTTGTGTTGATTCAACAGCGATAAAAGGCTCCGGACAGACCAAGACTTGTGACTAATAGTCCGGCAGGATCTGTGGTTCAATTACCGTGTGGGGCAGCTCTCCTCTGTCCCTGGGCTAGATGCTTTACTGGAATAGCTTCAGTAAACACACACACACACACACACACACACTGGAGCACACACCAGAGCCCACGCACACACAGCCTTTATAAATGTGATGTCACTGACCAAAGGATATCAACACTGATACATTTCTCTCCCTCGTTTTTTCCTTAAAGATATGTCCAGAAGAAACGTATTGGAAGATTGGATATTGGCACTATCTAAATGAATGTTTTCAGGCCCTGGGGAGGCGAAGGCTCACTGCACCGTCTGGGTCTTTAAAAATCTGGGGGACAGCTGATGAAAGGCTTGGCTGAAGCAGCTTATCCACAATGAGTGAGAAAACACAGGAAATGAATAGTGACCTATGGAGTCAATTCCAGCACTTTCACACAAGTCTCACAACAGTTAGTGGGTGGGAAACCAGCTTCGGCTGAATCGGTCTTCGTCAGTCACGTTTGTGTGCATTATCTGTGACGTCACTAAGGCGTCATTTTGAAGGTAAGCAGTGAGCAATACAGAAAACAGCACGAGTGAGTGAGTGAGTTATCCAATCCATTGTACTATCAAACTGGAGAAACAGAGAACACCACACTGAGACAAACTCAATGTGGATTCCAAGGACCAGTATTTAGCTGAAATGTTGTCTGTTAACAACACTGATTCCTTCAACCTGAGTTGGAGTGCTGACCCAGCATTGCTGCCTCCAACCTTGTACTTGGTTATTAACAAATATCTTGTTTATGGAATAAGTGCATGTACCTGTAAACAGTTCAAAAACCGTAAATCTCTTGAAGAAGGACATTTTACCAATGGCTGGGTGCAGGATTTGTTTGTCTCTAAACTGAGACTGATTTACCATACTTCTTTCATACCATATAAAAATAAATGTCTAAGGCTCTGATCACTACAAGATATGTCGCTAGAAACTCGTCACCCGCAATGCATCGCCAGCAACACCATTGTTTTCCTCCTCTTTTGTGCATGGAGTTGCACCGCTTGTCGATGTCACACTTGGCCCAGGCAGCCAATCAAATCAAGCTGGATGCCAGTAGATGTAGTAGGAACAGTGAGACACTGACAAATGCAGACGAAAGGTTGATATCAACAGTATTTAATTACAATGAAAGTCATTGCATGGAGTTGCGTGAGCAGCCAGGTAAATCTCTGTCACTTGCCATTTATTATGCCGACAAATAGACTAGCCGGTTAGCTGCTGGACTGTGAGAGAGCTACAGAGAATGTGAGAGGTAAAGGGGAACATACCTCATGTGATGGCAACTGTCTTTGAGATGGATAGAGACCACATGTGAGAGTGGGCATGGGGAAGATTACAGATCAGTTTGTCTGTTTTTCTATGAATCACATTTGATCGCCAGGTTTTGCGCAAAGCCCCACTTCACAGACGTACCACGCTGTTGTGCCTGAAGTGCTTTGCCAAGGCCTTTTTGAAGCGTGAACTTGTGTGATTGGGGTCTAAAGTTATTTATACTATCATTACTTTATATTACTGATATTACTAACGTCTGCTGTGTCATGTTTCATCAGGGTTTCCCACACATTCATATATTTGTAGCGGCCCCATTAAAACACGTTTTGATTTTCTATTTTTGGAGCTATATATACAGTCTACCATTTGGTTGTTCATTGCACCACATTCTGGCAGCGCAAAGCATACTCTTGGCACAGACGGAGCGGCAGAGTGCCAGGCGCAGTTAGAGTGAACCTTAACCCTTAATTGCGCTGGGTCTGAAAGATTGCTTTCACCAACAAACAGCTGCTCCTCTCATTCATTGATCTGATCTGATCTGATCAGCTCTGATTGGATTGACTGATCAGTCATCCACCCCACAACCCAAAACACCACAAACTGAACTCACAAAGAATTCCCCAGTGCTACATTCACGGACCCGAAAAAACGTCCAAATTTAGAGAGGGGACCAAGACTGAGGGGACCCTGAAATAAAAATCGGTGACAAAATAAAACTATGAAAAAGACATCATCACGTTAAAAAAGGAGTAGGAAGAAGTAAAATGATGTAATCCTACCCCCTTTTTATTACAATATAATTACTTAAGCATCCTGAAGTTATTAACTGCAAATGCTTTAATAGAAAAGTGAACGCAGAATAGGTCAAAAATGGCAATCAAACCCACAATGCACTTCTGTCATCCATCAAAGACCGATTCATAGTTTCACTCAGCTGGCAACTGGTCTGTTGTAAGTTTGAGTCCAAGGACTTGTAATGTGCATCTTAAGCAAACAAACTTGATTTACTGAGAGATGTCAGTGACATTATGTTCTGTGTAGCGCAGCCTCGGTTTGGACAATATGTGCTTAAAAGGCAGAACAGCTTATATCAACAAAACCAGCTTGGCCTTGGCATTCACAGGAGCAAAAAATGAGGAATGCAACAAAAGCATGACTAGAATTTTCTTGCGCTCCCCCACTGGTCCAACCAGACCTATGGTGACAAAACTGAACTGACTGACACACGCACACACAAACGCCCACACGGTGTAAACACAAGACGGGTCTAAGGATCTGGCGTGCTTCCAGAGCAGATGGGTGGGTTGGGTAGGGGAGTGGGGTGGGCCTGGTGGGTGGGGGGTGCAGGAGAGCGCCAATCTGTCATTTCTAACAAGCCAGGAGACTTGCAGCCAGGGCAGGTCACACACACACACACACACACACACACACACACACACACACCACACACACACACACACACACACACACACACACACACACACACGCTCCTCGTCCTTACACAGGCCTCACATTCCAACTGTGGCATTCCTGCTAATTAGAACACAAATTAATGATCCAAGCAAGTGAGTCAGTCTGACTCTCCCTCCCTCTAGTCAACATTTAGCCTTCCTCCTGGTTGCATCTTCCTCAGCGTCCGCTTCTCACTTCTTCCTCTTCTCTTCTCTTTTGTTTTGTCTTTTTTTTTTTAAAATCCTTTCTCTCTTTGTCTCTTAATTCACTTTCTGTTCCTCTATGGCAGGTGAGAGAAACACTCCAGGAGAGATGTGAAAAAAACACATCTCATGTTTTAATTAAGAATTAAAGGCATCATCTACACACTTCCGTTTGGTTGCAGTCAGACTAGAGTTAAAAAGTCACAAGCCTAACCTCCACGAAATGAATTCTACTTTTATAATCTCTATTAAATCTTCAGTGTGCCGATAAAAGATCGACCAGTGGCACCTAAAGCTCTATTTAAACGATCTATAGTGCGTGGTCTAAAGTGTATGGTGCAAATACATTTAAGGCATGTCCAACTCCACTTTTGCTAATTAAATGGTGCATAATCTGGGTGCAAGGTAAGGAGTAAGAGGCACAGGGGTTGTATTTAGTCCTTTCATTAATCATAGGTGTGTTTTGGGCACAAGTGAGAGCAATGCAGTAAGAGCAGTGATCATGTTGCTGCAGCAAAAATCGTGATACATTTAGCAACAAAACTAAAAACTAGTCTAAACTTGACTGAGGAAACAGCACTGAATATTTAGCTTCTGAAATATCAATGACGTGATGCTGCTCCTCGTTCATAAAAGCTCACAGCATCTCTTTTATGGTGAGTCAGACAGCAGCTCTGCAGCTCTGCTCTCTGCTATGTTCACATTTTAGAGAATGTAACTAATAATTTCCTCACTAATGATCTGTTATTATTAGTCCCTGTGTGTAATAAGCAGAGTGAATGTGTGTTGTGAACCCACCTATGTAGGCACATCTTACTATCAGCCCTTTAAATAGCAGGAAAATACTGCACCATTCTGACTTTAGACCAGGTTTATGTCGGTCAATGGTGCGATCACTTTCTGCTGCCTCTAAACAGCAACATGCCAACACTGCACATGCCCATACCTCATTTTGAGACCAACATGCCCATTGGTGCACAGGTGCACACAACATGGACGCCTTGAAAATGACAACTGTATCAGTCTGAAACTAGCAGTGACAGTTGTGCTGCGCTGTTCGCCGCTAAGATAGGGGCCCTAATGACTAAGAGTGCTTTCAGACCTAGAGTTGTCTTGCTTTGGTCCGAATCAGGGACTAATTTTGTTACAAAATTCGACAATTGCCTAGAGTTGATTCGTGTTCTCACGGCAGCATTTACAAGTGGACCAGATCAAATGCCTTGCACCAGAAAGTTGCTCTTGATTGGTCAGAATTTCCATGTGGGAAAAATCCAGGAAGTAAAGCAAACGTTGAAGAAGAGTACACTTGCAAGATAAATGTGACACTTTCTAATGTCACAATGGAGGGACAACTACGCAGGTTGATTTTAGCGCTGCTCATCGTGGACTATATTGCTGTCATTGTTCATTTTAGTCAAACCATACAGTTTGAAAACGAGGCGCGGCTCCAACTAGAAAACAATGTTTTGATGCATTGGATGTGCTGAATGTGCATATTAAGGCAGTACAGGAGGAGGTGCACATTAATAATCCTCCAGGACTGTAACATGCTCATGTTTAACCCAAACAATGTGTCATGTGACTGCAGTTGGTTCGGATCGAGGTCGGAACACGTTCTCACCACAAACAAACCGCACCAGAGTTTGTCTGGAACTGGACCGAGACCACCTCTTCAAGAAGGTCTCAGTCCTGCTGTTTTGGTGCGCACCCGAGTGTGATTGCTGTGTTCACACCTGCCAAAACGAACCGCACTTAAGGGGCAAATGTACTTGAGTTTGATTGAAACTAACCAAACAGGGCAGGTGTGAAAGCACCCTTAATGTTCTGCCAACATGGCAAGCCACCATTCAACATCTTACCTCTTTTAACCACTGTAGCTACATACAACACTTTGATATCCAGACTGGTAGCGTCCAACAGAAGCCATAACGTATTTGTTTTTAGTGCTTCAGATAACTCCACATTCACACTGAGGACATTTAACTGCTGGGTGGGGGCGACTGTTGACTGTAAATAACCAAACATATCTGCTTACACTCGTCAGTGTAAATGTGTTCAGGCGAGAGCATGAAACATAAAATCAGCTGCCATATTTGTCTTAAAATTTTGAGAACATTTTCTTGATGTAGCCATGTGGCATAAACTATAAGTAAAGCTAGCCAGGTAGTTAAATCCCTGCTCCCTCTGTCTCTTTGAAAAACCTCCATCTTTTGTCTCTCCTACATTATTTTTCATTAGCGTGAAATTATCAGTGCACAACTTGGAGAAACTGTGAAAAATCAGGTGTGTAACTCTGGTAGTTTTCCCCCCTCTGAGCTGCACTGCTGAATAAATTGCTTGTTCTGTGATTGTATCAGTTATTCTTTCAGGAAGAACAGTGATAAATTCTGGGGCAAAGTCACAGAAAACAACAACAACAGCAAACTCAATCTGGCACTGCTCCTCAGCAGTCCGGGACACCTTGCCCACAATGCATCAGCGGAGGGGCTGACCTTGAGCGCTAGGCATTAAGGTCAGGAAGCATCATTAGTCCTGCTTCCCCACTGCACGGCTAAGAATAGGAACACCAACACAATCACTCACTGATCATCTCCGTATATCTTTCCTTTCTTGCTTTTTTGTCTTTATGCAATTCATTATTTTCTGTCAGGGACAGACTAAAACAATTAAATATCCTTCTGTGGTACATGTGGGATTAAATGAGCGGTAGAACAATAATTCTGCACTGCCAAATCAATATGGGAAATGTGTCTAATATCTGTTTTCTTGAATACTCAGATCGACTGAAACAAAAGAATCGTCACCTTTTGTCGTTCTCTCTTAGACAGCCACTTCTAGATGATACTACATGCACAGTGCAGGTATATTTTTTAAAGCATTATCTGGTTCATGTTGTTACATGCACCACACACCTATTGTTCCTGTTAGATTGTCTCTACATGCCAAGTCTTGTTGCACGTTCTGTCCCCGAGGTAGTTTGTCAAGGACTGAAGTACGACTGCTTTGATTTATTCAAATAAATAAATGAATTCCGCTCATTTGAGTAAAGTGTGCTAAAAAAGTAACACCTAACATGGCGAGGAAATAACATGTTTTTTTTAAACACATAAACATCACCTGCTGGCAACAGCCCACACCCTCCATCTCTGTTTCCTTCTCCTCAGTCCCAGTTGGGGCTCTAGCTCACAATCAATACCTTTCACCGCTAAGCAAATCTGCAATAATAAAGGCATTACAGATGGGGAAAAATAACACCAAATCTTATTAAATATGGGAGATGGTCTCTTCCCTTCTGTGTCTTCCTGTCTCTTGTTGCCTAGGTGAGCAGGAAACCGCTCCATCGGACAAATCGCAGCGCTCGGCTTGATCCCTAAATGTTCTGGGATGGGCTCAGGATCAGGGCCGGTATTGTGGGTTACAGGTAGAGTTTTAGCATTCTGCTCAACTCTCCTACCAGCCATGTATATTTCACGGGATTGTCTTTTATATTCAGTCTGTGGCTCAGTGGAGCACTCATCTTTATTTCATTTTGTGGCATTTTTTAATTTTAGCTGAGATTTTTTTTATTTTTGCACCTTCTTCCTCCTCCTCCTCCTCCTCCTCCTCCATCCTTCCTGACAACCCCCTCTGCTGACTGAATCAGTAATGACATTATGCATCTTGCACTCTGAAGCTTTCAGCAAAGCAAACACTAACTTCTAGCAATCTGATTTCTGCCCTGACTGCACCAAGCCTGGAAAGAGAGACATTCACATGGTGAAAACACCAGTGCTCCGTGTTTTCCTCACACAATGAGCACAAATCTGGAAACCAGCAATTCAGAAACTCATCTCTTTGACTCTTTAATAAATACAATTTAGAAATTTCACTTAAAATGTGACATTTCATTAAGGTCAGTTCAACCAAAATCACACAGATATATTTCCCTTTTTGCCCTGGTTTTAAGATTTCTGCTGCCTGCCCACCTGACCAAAAAATGGAGGTGACGTCACCTGAAAGTGTCTTTCCAGAAACAATGATATAATTACAGTTTCTCTGGTAAACACAAACAGTACTGGAAAAAGCTATTTGCATGGCTTGATACTACCAAGGGTAACCAGGAAAATATTTCTGGGGGAACATAAGTTTTTATGTAAAGGGTGAACTGACCCTGAACAGGTGAAAATATGGGGGATGTTAAGATCAATGGTGGAAGAAATATTCTGATCCTTTACTTTCTACTAGCAGCAGAATTAACACTCTGTATAAATACTTCATTACAAGTAAAAATCCTGCATTTAAAACTGTATTAAAAGCAGGCCGAGGGTCCTCGTTCACAGTGCTAATATTATATACTCAGTATTGGGGAGTAGTGAAGAACAAGTAATTAAACTAGTAGTTTAACTACATTGATATGCACACTGATTCAAGTAGTTAATTACTTTTTTGCCATTTTTTATGTAGTTGACTACTGAAACTACAAAGAATTAAGGGCCATAAAAGGAAAGGAATTACTTTTTTCTGTCTTTATTTTACCATTGCTTCTCGACTGTAATTGACCCCTTTGAAACTCAGTTATTAGTATTGATTATTGCAATTTATACAAGGGTGGAATTTTTACAAGGAACTTAATTGAGTGGCATTTTTTTACTTGATTTTTGACTTTTTCTATTATATTTTGTATACTTTCATATCACATGTACATTGTTAATTTGATCTTTTTTGTTACAGAGTAGTTTGAATGACGCTTTCTATGTAGCTTTCATTAACCAAACTAGATTTCTCCATAAAGGATCGCTTTGCTGTAGTTCAATTCCGTCCACTGTGAATTAATTGGTATCTTGCAAAGCATCAAAGTAGCTTCCCCAACAACAATTCTGTATTTGTTTATGCATTAACATTTGCACAATATTTTAAAGTTGTTGCTAGCGGAGATGAAGCTAATACTGTGTAAATTCCTGTTGGTGGTTTCAACTGACATAACGATCACAGACTGTAAAAATAATGGACTTAGCTACCGTGACGTCAGCCACCAGTTTGTGGACTCCTGTTTTGAAGCCTCGAGTTTGGCATTCCGTTGCCATCTTACTTTTTTTTTTTAATTTTCTGAGCCAGAAGTGACCATATTTGGATGAGAGGCTGGCACTATGGAGGAGCGAGGGCCAAGGACACTATTGGCAGACAGCCCTTCGCTCAAAGCAGCCCGTCCTTAATTATGCATAACTTTGAGCCTTAACAAAATGTAAACGGGTGAGTAACATAAGAAGTCCCGTACAGTTGTCATGAATGAGGAAATGTGCTACAGAGACCAAAACTGTTTTTTGTACCAGGTTGGGCATTTTAACATGGGGGTCTTTGGGGGTTGACTCTCTTCTGGAGCCAGCCTCTAGTGGCCGTCAAAAGAAGTGCAGTTTTTGGCACTTCCGTGTTGGTTTAATTTTTCAGCCCTGGAGGTTGCAGTTTGATAACAATGCATCATATTTTCATGTTGATTAGAGATTTGTAAAATCAGAACAACAAATAAACTACAGATACATGTACTGGAATGTAGAGTATCATATTTTCTTTTAAATGTGAAGTAAAAATATAAAGAAGCATCAAATAAAATATTCCAGTGAGGTACAAGTACCTCAGAACTGTACACTACTTGAGTGACTCTTGAGACAAAGAGTTACAGTAGGATGATGAGAAAAGAGGACACATTGTTCTCTCTCTTTAACCCCAAACATATGAATCTAAAACTGTGTGATGTCTCTACAGAGTCGACAGTGACTTTCCTCACACACTTCTAAACTATCGCCCTTTCCAGGGGCCTCAAGAGTGACGAGGAAGGACGAGGTAGCCTTTCAGATCGTCTCATTACAGTTGGCTCGGTCTCAAGGGGCAAATTAACCCACAAACACAACAATCTAAACACACTCTGTTAGCTTTGCCAATACACCCTCAAGTCAATACAGCCAGCAGCCCACTCTTTATTTACTCAGTTCTTAGTGGTCTTGGTAAAGCTGTTCACAAGCCCCCCGGACAATCCCAATTAGCCAGTGATTGAAAACTAAAGTGAAATTGAGCCTAATGCCAGAATTACAACAAATCCACACGGAGTCAATTTACTATAAGGGTGCAGCAGGAACTAAATTCACGTCACTGTGTGTACAAGCAGCTCCTGCATTGATCACCTCAAAATAGTGTTTGGAGAATTCTGCAAAATAAAATGCAATGAGGAGATCTCTGCTGCGGCACCACCTCAACCTTTTCCTTTGACGATAAGAAGAAACAGACACTTCTAGGAGTCATCTAAATGTTATCACACTCCATTTTTAAAACACAGAGTTTGGTTCTGAGTTCTGAAGATACAAATTTAGACACTAAACACTCTGACAAAGAACCATCAATTAGCACAAGTGCTAAAACTGTATTGCTGAGTGAAGGAAAACTGTTATCTTTATTGGTTATGTGTTCCTCCACTTTTGTATAGCAACACTTAAGCTGTAAAAGTAAATTATAGCCTCTTCTGCCAAACCAATTTCAGTTATTTAGGACTATTTTAGAACACAGAAACAATGAGTTCCTCCACCAATATATTGTGTTTATGTGACTATTCTAAATGAATTTTTTTCATATAACGTAAATATTAAATAGTATTTGTCTGAACAACACGCTATAAATAAAAAAAATACTCTTTCCAAGGACACATAACTTTACCAAAACAAAAAAAAAGGAGGTGACTGAATTTAAATTAATGAAACACATCACTGATAAAACTGTCAGCTGAGCCAGTCACTGCATAACATTAGTGAAACTGCTCGTGAGGACAGGCTAATTTTACACAAACTCACAGAACCTTTTTTTTTTCTCACAACTCCTCTCTTTAAAATAAATGATGAGCACATTATAAAATAAAAACACGATTTAAAAATTGAACAATAATTACGCTGAGATGTATCACAGAGAGTTTACAGGAAACAGGAACTATACTTTGTATTTTCAAAGTGTAATCATAATGGGTGACTGCAAATAATCATAAATGTCAATATTCATATGAAAAAAGTGCTGCAGAAACTTAAAACAAACAACAAACATGCTGCCAATACAGAAACAGTGCAAAGTCAAAAATATGAAAACAAACCCTGAAAACAAACGCAACAGAAAAACGCTACATATCCAGTCAACACAGCAGAAGTTCTCCAGGCCTCTAGGGGGAGCACTTAGTGGAACAGCTTAATTTTCGACCAGAGAGAGCCCAGACAAGACAATGTTTATTTTTAAACATGAAGGAAAGTAGCGTAAAAAGGCGACATGAAACAAGTCAGTACGGCTTCGACTGGAGTAGCTACATGACCCGCCCACCAACTACATGATCTGCCCACCATACCTACACGACCAGCCCCCGTCGCGCCTTGGTCCGGAAGTGGAAGCCCTTAAAATTTAGTTAAAAATTGAATTTAGTTAGCATTTAGCTAGCTATGAAGTGTCAGGTTAAAAGAAGTGGTTAAAGTTAGGATTAGGGTTACAACTAATTACTTACTGAGTTACTTACTTTATGTATATAGAATCATGAAGTGGATTATTGCTGCATTTGGCCTCATATTGATTCACTACAATGTCATGTTGGTGGGTTTGTCTTGTGCTAGTGGTGGAAGTGGTTTGTGGGCTGGTCGTGTACGCCATAAATGGAATGTGGATGCAGCTTTATGTCTCTCACATAAAAAGGTAAGTATTTATTAATTGATTTTACATTTGGCCTCTGTCTTTTAGAGCAACAGATTTATGTAGCTCCCCCTAGAGGCCTGGAGAGCATCTGCTGTGTTGACTGGATATGCAGCGTTTTTCTGTTGCCTTTTTTTTGTTTCTGAATTTCGGCATGTTTGTTGTTAATGTATTTGTATTTACTTCTGTCTTCCCAGACTAAACAAGATTCTTCCAGCTTGGTTAAACACCAATTCCTTTCAAATTTTCGCGATATTCATTTTAATTTTTGGGGTTTGGAAGTTGTGCCATGGAGCTAACTTTCTTTGTTTCATTAAGTTCTTTTTAAGAGGTGCTACAGAGTCGAGTGTTGTTCGCAGGGAGCCTGCAGTACTATCGACAAGATAATCAATTTGGGAGAGTTTAAAGTCAACATAGGAATCCTCTGTTACAATGGGACATGGTATTAAGTTTAATGTCGATGGAATCATTTACTTAAATTTTGCTACAGCACTAAGGCAGCACAATCCCTCATGAACAAGTTGATTAAATATTTTTGCTGCTACACTGAATAATATATTGTCTGTCTACAGTTTTAATGATATTAATGATGCACATACTGACACTGACATTCTTGTGTTTTATGCTCAGCATCAAACCTCCACTTCAACGACTTAATGAAAAGCTTGTATCGCATATTTTTGCACACATTGTGTTGGATTCAGTTGTCATTCTTTTATCTGCCTGCCAAATAATTTTCCAGATTTTTCTGGTGTGTAAAAAAAAAAAAAAAGAAAGGAGAAAATATGGATTTCAAGCAAGTGTCGCTCAGATCCACTGCTGCATGTACACGCAGAAAACCCCTGCGACTGAGAGGATTGACACGTCTTTATCGAACATGGCATTCAGTCTGATCCACAAAACAAGTCCAAAATTATTTGTCAACAGATTGTAATCTCCTTTTCTACGACGAAAAAGGAGATGCCGGGGTTTGATATCTCAATGAAGAACAAGAATGAAATCATTAACTAAACCATTTGGCAACAGAATCTAATCTTTGCTACATCAGACATGGTAAATGAAAATGGGAGGGTGGGTTGATATCTCAACAAAGAGCATTTGTTATCACAGATGAAAATCAATTCTCGCCAAAATAGAAATCAGTGTAGAGGCAATGTGCATAAAGACACTGGAGGTGTTTGGTGCAGCGGTCTGGCTGATAGACAGGGTAAAAAACATGGATTAAGACCTTGGAAACTGTCAGAAACACAATATTTATGGACACACAAATTTAATTAAATCTCAAAGCCTTTTGTAATCTATGTCCTATAAAAGATAACAACTGGAGCAGGTAGTGTATCTGATATAAATATGAAAAAAATACATGGGGAGGGATGTGAATTACAGAATTGAAATGGGTGACACAGGGGCCTTGTGGGAAGCACTGACCTCGTGGATTAAACATCCGAGTGAATTACAGAAAACATTTATCGGCAACATTCATTTGTAAATCTCATTTTAATCTCTATTTAGTGGATGTGGCAATCTCCAAATAATGCACCATCCAGTTAAATACAAATTGCTCTGCCTGATGAGATTTTTATTACATTTAAGATGTGATAAACCTTGAGGCGCACAATGATGTGGGCACAAAATTCGTGGATGCATCATTTTTGATCTTACTCTAAGGTTAAGCCCTTAGGTCCATCTCAAGAATGATGTTCAGATTGTAAACTACGCCATAAATTCTGGAGGTGTGTCACTCTCCAAGCGAGTGTTTACTCACTCAAGGTCCACACAGGGATTTTTGATACCAGACTGCTGCACAGCTATACGTGTACACACTAGTATTTTTTTTTTTTTTTTAACCTTTTGGCGGTTCTATTTTACAAGGCAACAGGGTAGTCAATCTCTCACAGATATCTTTTTTTAATCTCTTTCTTTCTGTCCTTGTGTGCGCATGTGTTTGATTTATGTGGCTCAGCAGGCCATCAGGACACGATGCTGGCCCCTCAATACTCTGCTGTCTGATGTAGCAAGACATGAGATCCTGCTGGCCTCCTTATCTCAACTACAAGAAAACATCCGAGCGCAGAGAGTGACAGAGAAAAATATAAAGGAAATGAATACCTGGAAAACAAGAAGAGTTGGGATAACACTGGAGAGTAGAGGATGAGGAGGAGGTAGAAGTGGAGAGGTTGTACTTTGGCACAGCTGTGAGCTAAATGCCAACTCTAACATGGCGACATGCTCAAAATGACAATGCTAACCTGCTGATATCGAACAGGTGTGGTGTTAAGCTGTTTGCTGTTTGTCACCATCTTATCTTAGCTTGTTAGCGTCAATTTCGGGCAGAAATGCTTTACAGTAAAAATGTTACTTTTCCAACAAAATACTACCAAAAATACAGTTACCACCAAAACAAATAAGTCATTACAACCTTAATTTTGTTAAGTCTGCGCCTACTTAGGACAACAAAAAAGCTAATCTTGGGTGCGTTGGTACAATGGACAACCAAGAAAGGGTGGCAGAAGAGATACTTGAACCCCACTGCAACTGGGGTGGACAATCACAAAAAAGGTTCACAGGCTGAGATCAATGCAAAAAAATGTCAGTGTATTTAGAACTGATAAAAAACAGCAGCAAACGTTTACGTTTAAGTCCTTGGCAATGATGATAGTCAAGCTCTTTGTGGCTGTATTGGTGTGCAGATAATTTTAGTGTCACTCCCCCAAATCCAACTATCAACCACATCCACGGATTCATTTTCATCATCATTGCACATGCACGTCACCAAGCAGCAAATTAGTTTGGAAGTCGGAAACACTACATTCATTGTCTGTAAATATTCCCATTACTTTGATTTTGTTAGGAGAAAAAATGACAAGAACATCGCTGTTGGTACCAAGGCTCTTCTCACTCCGAAAAACACAACCTCAAACCTCCTGAAACACCAACCACGACAGCACAAGAACCTGAAGCTTGTTGAAATACACCCCACCAAAGATGAGCCCTCTGCGGCTGCGGAGGATGACTGTAGCCCTACACTGGCTAAACAACCAAAACTGGATAGATCCGAACTCTGGACAGCTGCAGGCTACAAGCAACAAAGAACTTACAAGACTTGTGGCTGGACATGTGGTGGATAAAATGTTGCCTATCTTAACAATTGACTCTCTACTTTCAAACAAACAAGGCAACAGAAGACCTCATGAAAAAAAATCATCTGCAAGCTCTCTAACCTTATTGCAGCTGCGCAGGCTACCCAGACATTCACACAGAAGCACACATAAAGTCTGACTTTTAAGAACCGAGGACGCAATTACCAGTTTTGTGGAGTGTAACAGAAAAATAATATAACGATTAGTATAACACATTTCTGTTGGCAGAAAGTAATAAGTAAAGAAATAACATTACTTTTGAAAAGAGTACTGAGTAATAAATTACTTTTTTTTTTTAGTTATGAGCCCAACACTGGCTAGTGTATGTACTGTAATTTTTTGATTAGATAAAGTTACACCATAAGGATTTAAACTGTGGGGAACATGAACATGTATAATGTTTTTAAGTTTCATCGAAATACAGCCAAGAATTGTCGAACAAATTCAGTAAAAAACACACAAATGTAAACCTCACGGTGGTGTGAGTGGAAAAGTCAGGAAATCACCAAAGTCCTTAGGATTAATCGGTGATGCAGCCTTTTCAATTGTGCCCAAAGCTATGAAACACACTACCTGTAGATATCAGCAAAGCTAGCTCGCTAAATAGTTTTTAAAGAAAGCTAAAAACGTATCTGTTCACTTTAGCCTTTAACTAGCTCTGACTTCCTGATACAGGTCTGACACTCTTTCTTTTCACGCCGTTTCTTTCTATTTACGCCTCACACTGCTGCAACTCTTACTGGATTTTATGATTTATAGTTTCACAACTCTATGATTTTATGAATCATTTAATCCATGTTTTGAACTGTTTTAAATGTCCTTCTACATTAAATTGCCTTGTCTGTTTTATGTCCATTATGTCTATTTTTTGGTGTGAAGCACTCAGTGCTTATACTGTCCTTATTGTAAAGCACTTTGTGCTGCATTTCTTGTATGAAAGGTGCTATATAAATAAAGTATATTATTAATCACTGGGGCATCATGGATACAAAATTTCATGGTGAAACATCCAGTTATTGTTGATGTATTCAGCCTGAACAAAAGTTATGGACCAACTGACATGTTGATCTGCGTTTGTGCATCTTTGTTTATCATATGCAATGGCTGCTACACCATTCAGAAAGTCACCTTAATGCCAAATCAAAATCACTAAGTCATCCCTTTGTGCATTCAAAAATCAATTTCAATGTGATTTTTAAATGACTTTTTTTTTTTTAGTAAAATAAATGTATGGACCACAGAGAAACTAATAACCAAGTTGCAGAGGCTAATGAGGACCTAAGGAGAGAATAAAGAAGAGTAAAAGGAATAAAAAATGCATTTGGAGATCAACAGAACAGAAGGAGAACATCAGAAATACTCCTGGGCGGGCCAGTGTCTGTGTTTGACTGACAGGTGAGCAAGCATGGAGTATGGAGAGACAATGTAACCAAACACAGAAATGTCTGTGTAAAGTAGCAACGGTCTAAAGAGACCGCCATGAAAACAAAAATATGAAATACAAATTGTTGCCTTTCAGTTATCTCTTCTCAAAATAGCACACAGGGCACATAATTTACAGAGCAGATCTGTATCCTGTAATTTCAGTTAGACCTAAAATTGAGTAAACACGGAAAATAGGACATTGGTTTCTACTTGAAAAGTTTGTTACAAAAAAAGAGAATGAAGGAAATGAAGACTTCTAAAGTCCTGTAGTGTGTACAGGATGAGTCAAATGCATCACAGGGCTCGCAAATTAACTTGAATCATTCAAGCGATCGCTGTCTTTTCATCCCTAAACTGTAGTTAGTTGGACTTCATGCAGTCACTCATGCAATGTATTTCACTACAGCAGACATGCACTGACAGTTTAAGGTTATACTGTTGCCAAATTCTCTGCCCAAAGTCATAAGGAGGGGAAGAAGAGTGTGATCAGCACTGCCCGTGTTGGTCCTTCAGGGTTACAGTGATTCTGCTGATGCCCTCCTTGTTTATGCTGCATTACATTGTTCACACTCTCCTCAGCTGGACATACAGAGGCACAGCCGTCTGCAGAGAGACGCTCAGCCTCTTGCTGCTGCAGCATATGTGTCTGTTTCTCCCTCTGTCTGTCACTTCCAAGCCCTCATTCTCTGTCTGTCTGTTTCTCTAGGTGCCACATTATGTCACTGTCACTGACTGGTCATGTCGCTACATGCAGGTTGGGGTCTGGTCCAAGTGTCTGCCGAGGGGAGGGTGACATCTGGTGAGCGAAGTGAACTGGGGCTTCAGGAAACTAGTTCCATCTGCGTTTTTTTGAGCAGGACACACAGAGAGAAAGCTTTTTTTTTCATATGAGCATGTGCGATCCAGCTGTGACTCAGAATAAGCGAGGCGGACTGCAGCTCCAGCTTCGTTAATTAAGAGCCAGAATTTATGTCACAACCTGGAGTTTTATCCACTGGAGTTTTGAGCTGTTGTTAGCTGTCTGGTGGTAAGTATGGTTATTTTAAGCTACATCTCAAAAGCTCTGTTTTTGCCATGACATAATGATCTCGAAAACAACGCCTGAGAATCGAATCTGGACTAATTGGTGACCTGAGGAAAGAGGTTTATATCATGGTGACAAGAAGAGCTGTGTGTACAATTTGAACTCTGTTCTCTGACCATAATCCATGCAGCGATTGCATTGTCACCACAACCTAATTAGTAATTTAATCTAGCAATATATAACTGTAATTTTTAGGGAGACTGGGTTAAACAAAATGTGTTTTGTACCAAAAATAACAAGATAAATCTAAGGTCAATATCTTCCAAAACAACATATCATGACATTGTTTGTTAGTGCTTTACAAAATTACCACTATGACTCGTTTTCCCAAACCTGAACCACTTTATTCAACCTCTTAGTGAAGGTTTGGGAACAACTGTGGTCCAAAACTAGTTCGCCCAGTTGTCGTGTTCAACTTTCATTATTTCTGAGTGTCTTAAAGACTCCTTGTCAATGTTGAGATAGAAAGTTTATTCTTCCCCCTGGAAATGGTAATTCTAGGAGCACTGGTAAAAGATATACAATGCAGGATTTTCCTTTTTTGTGATCAATTGTTTCTTGTTGATATTATAGGCGGGACAGGCAGTGTTGCAGTCACAAATGTGGTACAATACAATACAAGAAAAAAATCTGACATTTCTCTGCCCCCCTCATTCCCTTTGCTCCCTTTCCCCTGATCCCCTAAACCCTGACAAGGAGAGACCACAGTACTGGAGCTGCCAATACTAGTAGCTTGGTTAAGTAAGGCAGATACTGACTGACAATTATAATCGTCATTGTAATTATTATCACCATCATTGCTATTAATTGCAACCCTATAAGTCAATACACGTGGACTTAGAACAAGCACAAACCAAAAACATGCAAAAAAAAAGAGAAAAAATAAAATAAAAAATAAATAAATAACTAAAAGCATTATTGATAATGAATAAAATATAATAATAATAAAAATACTTCCCTTCTTTCTATTTCATTCATTCCAACCCCACCAGTTTGCCAGCCAGGAATCCAAAGACCATTATATGTATAGACTCAAACAAAAGTAATCCCTCTCAATCACCACTTATTAGGACCCACTAGAAGTGTGTAGTAGCGTATTTATCTGCAGAGACCACCCACTGTCTTGTATTTTCTTATTTTCTTCTTATTTTGCGATGTTCAGGACGATCCTGGGCATGTAGCTGCCAAGCAAAAACAGCGTGCAGGTGAAGTCGGGACTTTATAAAAAGGTAGCGACCAGGTGCCAGACTGTAGGCAGCACACGTGCAAGAGAGGAAGCTACAAAAATTGTGGACACAGTGCTGAAAGAAAACGCAAATATAGCAGACAAATCTCCTGCCAAAATGAGAGTGAATCTGGGGATGTCTTTCTCTTTTACTTTTGCTGGCGAGCACTGAAGGAAAAGATCAGGAGCGACATGGAGCTTGCCTGTTTCCTGCTGGACAGTTAGCCGGTGGTTAGCTTAGCTAGCTTGCTAAAGTATCTGCCGTCAAAATAGATGAAACGTTCCTACAACAGTTGCTCGCCATGAACGCACAAGCATTAAAATTGTGTACAAACAGGATCAGACTATTCTTGCGTACATTTAAAGATATCCACAATGCATTTATAACAATCAAAGTTTTATTTAAAATATCTCTTACTACAATCTGACCGGTGAGAATGAATCAGTGAGCTGTGTAGAGTAGGGTTGGGCCAATGGACGATACCATTGTCCCTAGCTAATGGCAGTCAGTCATTGACCACTAAGCCAACCATTGTGACTTAAATGAACAAGAAACCCTAGTATAGAGAATCTAACTATGTGTATCTACAATTTTCTAAATCATGACACGCTTAAACACTAACTTAATATATCTTCTATGAAATTCCAAGCATGGTTAAGTGAGTGACGTGCTCCTCAATTCAGGTTGTAACTGATCAGTCTATTGTTTCAAGTGGATCTAATCATCAGCAAAAGGATTTCTGTCCACACCAGCTGAGGTTGCCTCTAACCCAAACAAACCCATAGCGAGCCGTGTCAGACTGCAGCGAGTGAACAAACTCTGCGGGCTGTTTCTACAAGGCTACTCACATACTAGTAACTTCCTCACCGACAGCTACAGCTCTTCAATATATAAATCCCTTGTTCAGAATGTGTAATAACATCAAAAACATGCATGTCAAGGTCCACGAACACACGCTGACAGTTAAGCTCTGCATGAGGAGAAAATTTTCCAATGTGCGGGCAGTTAAGATGTGAGACGATTTTCTGATGTTCCCCTTTTGCCCACACAGCCTCGAGTTCAGTTTGCTCTGCACTCCTCTCCTTCCTTAGCCCTGACCTAGACTCCCTCCCCAGCAACCTCCTTTGGGCCAACTTGGACCAAGTTGAAGGAGGGAAAGTCTACCCTCGCTGCCTCCGCACACACCACTCCTTCCCTCTTGCCATCAATCTCCCCATCCCCCCTGCTTCTCCGTTGCTCGGGCTAATTAACTAAAAACCAAGCAGAGATTTTATATAATTCAGCAGCGAGAACTGCCATGTCTTGATCCAGAAACACCCAGAGAGAAACATGGTGACTGGAGCCAGAAACCACCAGGAGAGGGGGAGAAAAAAAAAATAAAAATAAAGGAAAAATAAAAAAGCACAAATCTCATCTCCACCAGCACAAGCTATCTGAGCACAAGGAGCTGGAAGCTGAAACTATGAAATTCTCCTCACATATTTTATTTCTTCCAGGGCTACATTTTAATCAGACACAAAAGTAGTCGCGGGCCGGGCATGACCAGTGTGAAGGCAGGGGAGGGAGAGGAGAGCTGGGGAGAGGAGGAAGTGGAAAGAGCATGCAAGAGGAGAAATGGGGTGACGGAGTGAAAAAGATAGAGGCTCGATTGTGAAGGTTTTGACAGGCAGGTGGCAGGTGAGAGAGGTGTGAGATGAAAGACAGTGAGAGAGAAAGACGGGGAAATAGACTGAGAGAGGCGCGAGGGATCTGTGACCAAATGGTTCTGCGGAGTGCTCGCTTCTCCCCTGAAATCTCCTGACCACTCTCCATTAAGCTCCAGGAAACAATATATATAAAGAAAGTTTGGACATGGGGAGACAGTCCGAAAAAACAAAACAAATCCAAAACAAAAAATAATTCACAGCTTGTACAAGTATATTGTCTTGCTTTCATCTCAATAATGCATCCCATGTACCTCCTGAAATCCTGAAAGGACAAACACGAATGCAAACAAGAGTCCATTATTACATGTCGTCTTTAAAAAAGCATCAAATCACAGAGATTCTTGTATGTGCGATGGATTTCCGCAGGATCTTTTATTTATTAAGAAGCTGATGTTCAGTGCATACCGAGGCTTACCAGAGGGGTCACCATTCTAGCTGGGCTACCTATGTTTTTTCCTTTCCTCTCACCCTGCCTCAGTTCTCCAATAAATTCAATGCATGTCTGAATTAATGCATTACAAGCCACGCTGGAGATATTAAAAAATGATAAAAACTAATCCCTCCTCCACAGTCCCATCTGTGGCGGGGTCCTCACACCGAGCTGACCCTGAACGTTCTCTGCCGTCTGCACCGTGAGTTATGATATTTGGTGTCAGTCGGATTACACTTTAATATTTCATTACATGCACAAAATCCTATTCTATATATCTCCCCAAGGTGTGTCACTATTAATCACAAGACGCTATGAAAACCCAAGGCTGTCTAATACCTTTTAACTATGTGCGCTACACTCATATACAAACACTGTGTGTATGTGTAGGAGAAAAAGGAAATAAATCAAACGCACATACAGTGTATATAGAGGTAATTACAAATTGTGCACGTAAACAGACACACAGACACACACGTACACACCCTGCCGTTTTTCTGCAACTATTCAGCGCTCTGTGTGAGCCCGTGTTCAGTTCTCATGCTTGTCTCTCGCACCAGTAAACACACGTGAAGGCGTCAGAATACACACTGCTATATCAAATAGCAAAAGTACCAAGCACAGCGTGTGTTTTCTCCCTGGGGGAGCTGAGACTAGGCAACACACTGACCACGGGCAGCGGCGTGATGCCATAACTGGTGGCCCCCGCCGAGAGCTGAGCTACTCATCATGCATGTATGAAACAAACACGGTGCCCATCATCGGGAGCCAAGCGTCCATTCTGATGTGATTTATTTCCAAAGCTCAACTCTGCTCCTCGCAGCCAGGAAAAAGAGAGCGAGAGGGAGGAAGAGAGCGAGATTAACACACTGCTCACATCACAAAGATGACTGGGGACCTCTCAAAGTGGAGCAACACCAGTAGAGCTATCCAAAGTAGGGCTGACCACTTTACACCCAGAATCTCCCCCTGCTGCTTTATTTATTAAGTCGTGCAAAAGAGGACAACAACTATAAAACCCCAGTGGAGATTCAGGCAAACTAATAGTTGAATATATTACAAAAAAAAAGCAAACAAACAAACAAACAAAAAGGACAGCCTCTTAAAAAAGTGTTTTGAATCTCAATAACTTGCCACTTTAAAATGTTTTAATACTAGTGCCAAAATCATACCCGAGTTTCATTACAATACCAAAACAACTCTTATTTTTGATGCCATACTTTGTATTTTATTTTATGGTTCTTTCTCTCCTTCTGTCTGTGTTTAGTTACCATGCACCTTACAATATAACGGACTCCTACAACCAACTAATCACAACTACAACAAGAACTATGAACTGGACTTTGCATTGTTGCAGTTTTACACTCCATCTACACACCCCAAACAGTCCCTTCTCCTCTGGCTGCTGTTTATTATTTATTTATCTATTTATTTCTCTTTTCTTTTTTTCCTTCTCTCTCTTATTTATTTATTTATTTATTATTATTTATTTTTATTTTTTGTTGTTGTCTCAGGCTCAAATGTTTGCCATGTACTTTGCAAAGTAACTAACAGCTCTTGGAAAACAGCTCTACAGCACTTGTATTTCTAGTGTTTTACATTATTCCAGCACTTTAACCCCCAATGTCTTTACATCTACTACTGTCATCTATCACAACTGATCACAACTACAACAAGATCTATGTACTGGACTCTGCATTGCTACAGGCTTACACACTATCCACACACCCCATACAGCCCCTTCTCCCCCATCTGCTTGTTACTTGGTTGCATCCAGAAACAAGACATAAAGCTTACACATACTTAAGGCACTGGAGGCAACATAATGTGTGCAGTACTTCTGTTATGTGTCGCTGGCCGACTCTATACTGCGACGATAAGATTGTTATGTGTTTTAATGTATCTTATATTGTAATTGCATATTCTATGTGTACTGTATTGATTTTTTATTACTTTTTAGGAACCATGCTGATAAACATCTGACAGGGGGACTACCAATGTAAATCAGCCGCTGGCTGCAATTGGGTGCATCTACATTTTCTTTTTTTTTCTCTTTAAAAGGAATGTTCATTGATGTACACTGTCCCTTCTTAAACAAATAAACTATTAAATATAAGTTTAAAAATATATAAGAGAGAAATATACGTTTTTCCTATGAATTCCTGTTTTTCATTTTACATAAACTCCAAAGTTCTGAAATAGTAAATGCTGTTTAAAAACAACACTAGCAGCTAGCGGCTCTATGAAGCTGTACGTACAGTGGTGATTTAATGCTAACATCAGCATGCTAACATCCTCACAATGACAACACTAACATGCTGGTGTTTAGCAGGTGTAATGTTTACCATGTGCACCACCTCAGTTTAGCAAGGTAGCATGCTGCTAACATTTGCAAATTAGCACTAACGCCTCGTTTCCAGCTCTATGTATGTATGCAGACAGACTGTATCCACTGTGTGCCACAGGAAGTTAGCATAAAAACAATTTAGCTAACTTCATTTAATTCAGTTGCTTGACTAAGTTGGTAGAAATTATGCTAACATACTAGTATACTAGTTAGCTAACATATTTAGCTAACACTGGTAGCATGCTAGCTGTGTAACATAGATTAAATGCATGGTGATGTGCCTTTTGACAAAAGGCAGACAAAACAGATAAAATTAATTTCTCTCCCATTTCTGTGGTGCATCGAACACAGGGGGGCCTACTCTGTATACTAGGGGTGCCCCACGACTAAGAATTTTCCTAGTCGACTAATAGTTAGGGCTATGAGTGGACTAGTCGCCCACGTTAATGATATTAATGTATTAAATTATATATTTTGGGCGGGGCAACACAATGGTTTGAGTTGAAGGTGTGAGAAAGAATAGTATCAGTAACATTGTTAACACTGTGCTACATTACAGAGAAATACAAAACCGTACTAATGAACCTTCATTAATATAGGCCTATATTTTTTCTACAAGTGCACGTCACACACAGCAGTCACACACAGCAGTAATGATTGTGCTAAGTGGCTAATGGGCATGTAGCTACTTACATGTTTCAGATGATACGTCATGTTTGTAGTCGACCAATGAAAATGAGTTTACATATCACCTTGGGTTCGTTCTTCACCTTCTCAAAATGATCCCACACTTTGGATTTCCTGCCCGATATGTTATCAGCTAGCCTGTGGAATAACCGCATGCGTGGCCACTTCCTTTGTCTGTCCTTTCAAATTAAATCCCCACATGGTCCAGTCATACAGGTTTTGATTTACATTGACAAGGTACAGCTCGTAATAGAGTTTGCCAAGGGGCCAATGAAATCCTGCCAACTTACAACCCTCCTGGTCGACTAATGTTCGAGCGACTATCAGGGGGCAGCCTTCTGTATATTATATGGAATTATAGACGCAAAACAAAATGTTTGGAAACAGGGTGTAAACAGAAAGTACAGTTGCTGGTAGAAATGTCATCAGTTTTGCAGGCATTTGCTCATAAACCAAAGTACTGCAAACAATTTTAAATTAATTTTGGTCCTCAAACTCGTATGGAGTCAGCCTCTGGGGATCATGAATATGTTTACGAAATGTCGGGTTAATCCATTCACAATTGTTGAGATATTTTGGTCCGGACAAAAGTGGTGGACCAACTGACTTTGTCATCAGTGGAGCTGTGCCGCTACCAAGGGCACTCTGAGAGCACAGCCCTCTGCCAAGGCCAAGTGCCCAATCCTGCAGTGTTAACAAAAGTGAAAAATAATTTGTGCATCCGCCCCATGACTCAGATACTCTCCAAAATCTAATGGGCTCCTCCTTGGCCAATGCTACACCATTCCACCGAGTTTCATATTAACTGGGACAATGGTTCTCAGGTAATCCTGCTAACAAACAGACAAACAAATCGAAAACATAACTTCCTTGGTGTAAGTAATAAAAAACAGTATGAAACTGAAGAAAAAAATCTAAATCAGGACCAATCTGATCAAACAATCTGTGAACAAGATTAAAAATCTGGACAGACATTCAATGTACCTAAGAAAATACAGATACTCACAAATACTCAGACAACACAGAACATCAACAAGCTCAAAAATTTCAAACAGTGTACTCCCAACATTTTGGTCTCCCTCTGAGTTAAAGTCAACATTTAAAAAGAGAGATGATGGATGAAGTTGTGCAGCTTCCCCCTGCCCTTCTCCTCTGTTCAGGAGGACACAGTGCGGTGATGGATGCGTTACAGGGCCATGACACACCCAGCTGTAATGTCCCGTTATCGGCTTCTGCTAAGTGTTCATTTTCTCCCCTCTGCCATCATGGTCGTACCACCTCAATGGTAATTGCTGTGTAATAGATAAGCTCTTCGTCTATCACACCTTGGTCATGACAACATGAACAATCGCTGGTATACTCCTATACCCTGCGTTCCTGGATTTTACCTCCCGGTTGTATACGTGTGTTTATGCCTGTGCTTGGGGATAATTCATTTTATCACAGCTCTATTCTTTGCATGCACGTCCGCGCCACATATCTTTTTGGCAAACAGATTACGAGTAATATTTTCAAATTGATTCCTTTTCAGGCGTTATCGTCTCCTCATGCATTCCCTTTTTTTGCCCCCCACAACTCCTCTCAGGGAGCAATTTTCCACAGTCGCTCCATAAGGCTTGGTGAGTCATACACAGTACTATTGTAATAATGGTAGCCCATCCATTGAGGCAGGCGAGGATGCATTAAAATGCTATGTGAGTGTGTGTTCCGCGGTGTGGGTAGAGCTCAGTTCAAGACAGATCAGGTGTGGTTATCTTGACCTGGACCTCCATATGTGCTTTGCCTGCTCTGCCCTCATCCTCCATCCCTTCACTCGGGTGGAGAGGAGAGATAGAAAGTGGGTGGGAGCAAACCGAGGATACAGAGGAAACGCAGAAGTTGAGTCAATACGAAGGCCTACGAGGAAAAGCATAAATGATAGACAAACTAGAGCGATGAGAATCATGGAGTTTCACAGACTTCCTGTTTCCCAGCCCATCAGAACTATCCAACAATCTCCATCATCACCACTTCCTCCTCCGCTGCCCAAGCTGGCAGGTACATAGAGAGCCGTGTTGGAGGCTGGGCGGTGGCTCGGGCCATGAGATGTGAGACCCTCTTGGGGTTGAGGCAGCAGCTGTCCACAGGCCTTCTTCTCCAGATTATCCTGGCAGTGAAAGTGCCTGGCATGGTCTGATGTGGAGCCCGGTGTTCTGCTTCTTTCTCTGTCTGGCCGTGTTTGCACCGAAGAGCTATTTTTTCCAACAACAGGTCAGGGATATTTTGTGTTATTATGTTAAAGCTTGTGCTGTGCAGTGACTGCTGAAACACTTTTTCCCTTCTCTGTTTGTTTCCACTGGGCTCAAATTAATGAAAGAGTGGAACTAGTTTACTTCTCACCTTGAATTTACTGTTTATTTCAGCCTTGTCCTGCAGTATAGTTTGTAGTTATATAAACAGTCCCAATGAAAAGATGGTTTTCTTTAGCACACTGCCATAATGCAGAGAATAAAGTGGTTATGTGACTCAGTCATGTTTTTGTTTGTGATGGACAAACAGTCAGAACAACCTTACACTTACACTGAGCTGTGTATCTGCCCAGGTCATTCATTCAGTGGCAGCGACAACTGCTATTTATTTGTAGCTCTTTATTCAGAAATACAGAGAAGTGGGATTATTCATTATTTTGTTGTGTTTGCCATTAATTTTGCATTTCAGTGAAGGTTTATTATTGTTCCATTGAGATGTTAATGGTTGTATGAGGTATATATAGTGTATAGTCAGTGTATTATCAGCAGTAGATGGCGGTTGGCCAATTGGAGAAGCCGACAGGAGTACCACCACAGAAGCTAAACTATGTACTGCTATGGAGGAGGGCAGCAGCAAAACGTATTTTAGCCGCCTTAAACAAAGCCCAATCTGAAGAATTCAATATCAGCCTAAGTGGATGCTATATTGAGAATATTATGGAACATTTTTCCTACTTTACCTCACTGTCAGACTTTCATGCGGTTTATGGAAGAAACAACATTTACAAGAAAATAACATAACTGAGTGATTATGACAGCAATAATGAAATGCTGTTCACTGTGGAGACAAAAGGAAACCTCTCTGAACTAGCGTATAGAATGGAAGAACTTTTACAGATGGAGATTGAAGGGGCTGAAACAGAGAGTGGAAACTTCTGTGGAAAGTGGAGGCCAAGAAAGAGCACAAGCTAACTGTGTAAGAGAGATACTGCTGCCATGAGTGGGACTTGGTTATCCATAGGACTACGGAAGTTCTAAGGTTGAGAAAATGTAGTGCCAATGGAAAGAGCTGTCTGATGGCAACTTGAAGTGGTTGAAAGTATTCTACAGTAAATGTAGGGTACACTTTAACTGATGAGGCGGCTAAAATACATTTTGCTGCTAACCCCCATCCACAGCAGTGCACTGCTTAGCTTCCGTGGCAGTACTCCTGCCTGCTTCTCCAAACTGGGATGTGCCAACCGCCATCCACAGTGACGATGGATAAGTACCTCATATAACCCCATCTTTAAGGTTTAAAGTGAAGAACACCATCTTAAGTAAATTTATTGTCTCCTTCAGCAGTTGTGGAAAGTAAGAATATTTGATCAAGTATTGTACTTAAATATGGTTTTGATGTGCTAGTACTTTATATTGCTGCACTATACTACTTCATACATCTACTCCACTACATTTTATGGGCGATTACTGTACTTTCTTGGCCTTTGTTTGGTGGGGCGGCCGTGAAAGTGAGTCCACGGCCGCAAGGCAAGGATATAGCTTTTGTACACGGGGTGCCTGAGCTACATGGCACCTCAATTATTGTACTTTTTATTGGACATAAACATAGCGGTCAGGTCACAAACTTTCTCATTTTACAGCTAAACAGTACACTGAAACATGTTTCTGAAAACATCTGAGGCAAAAAACAGGCAATGCAGTAACAGAATCTTGATTCATATTTTATCAGGGCTGCCTGGTTTGACAGTTTGAACACAGTCCACGAGCAGTGACTGACATGATTAACAGCTGCTTTACAGACTCGTCAGCACTGATTGGTTGTTTTCCTTCACATGCAGTAATGCCATTAGAAGTGCTAGGATGTAATAAAGTAGGCATAAGAGTATGATTTTTTTTCACCGATTATCTGTCATCTGCCATCAGCTGAAGCATGACTTGTATGAAATCTGAAAAATACAAACTTTATACCACATCACGATGTGACAGCTTCGATATTATGCAACACAGTTTGTTGCTTTAGTGCCTGTTTATTTGGGTACATATTTGACTGGGCAACCAAACTCTGCAGAACACTAGCATTCTTCTAAATTGTCCAAGAAACATAACACCACATTGACACCACAATATTCTGATTGGGCTTTGTATACCTGGAATGGTATTAGGAGTAACTACACAACTCTCATCTGTGCAAACACAATCTGTGCAGCCATTTAAATGTTCCAGTTTTCAGCATGATTTCAGTTAATTTTCATCCTGTCAGAGATGCACTTGACAAGTTTTATACGCAGGCACCATGATTAAAGCACTTTTTCATTCTCTAATGTGGTTTCACTGATTTCAAAATGACACGGGAAACAAATTCAGAGACTATTAATACAGCCAGTGAAGATGGTGAATCACTCAACAAGACACAATTGGAAACATGTTCTGTTGTATCTGATCACTGCCACAATGCCATAAAATGTTACTATATGAAAGACATCTTGTTTACCATTTTACATTAACTGGAGCTTTCTGGAACACCATGAGAGCCCCAGACAAGACAGGAGGAGGCGTTTTATTCAAGTTGTCTGCTTCTCCTTCTCTGATTTCCATGTTTTTCTTTCTAACATAAAAGCTTCAACCAATTGCCAACGTTATTTGCAGTTATGTGAAAGCCCACCATCTGGCATTCACAACCAAGTCAATCCAAACCAAAGCAAGACTCTTCTGACAGCTGGAGGCTAGTTTGTAAAATTAAACATAAAACTTAACTTGATTTTTCACAAAATCCTGTCCTTTTCTACTGCGAGCACTTTGTCCTATTTAAAAAAAGCATTTGGTTCAAAATAACAATAAAAAACAGCTAAGACCTGGGATAAAAGGAGAGCAAACACCTCACAGGATCAGTAAAGCACTGCAAGAATGCCAAGTGATGTAAAAACAAAGTGGCAGACTGCAGGAAATTAGCAATAACATCAATCACTCCACTGTACAACTGTGCATAACAGGAGATGGTATTACCGGGGTGAACGGAGGGAGCCAATAGATCATTTAACTGTGGTGAGTTTAACTGTGTTTGTACACAGAGCCTGGTCCACCTTCTGCTCAATCATTTGTAGATTCAGAGCACAACTAACATCATGCCGTCAACATTTACTCTTCTTATGATGCACATATTTATGAAGTGACTGGCAGGAATCCCCCGGTTTGAACATCATCAGTCTATTAACTCGGCGTTAGTGGTGGTTATTAGCCTAATAGATACAGGTTAGAGGGCTCCTGCTACACCAGCTAACATGCTATTAAACGGTCATGTATGCTATAATGCCGTGACATGTATATGACCTGATTTTGTCATCAGGAGGTGGAGGGGATGATGGATGGCATGACATCTAGATGAGACAGCTGTCAAGCTGCAGTCCACTGTTTGAGACCAACAAACAGCAACACCAGTTGTTCATTAACGAGACATCAAGGCATTTTCAGCAGCCCAAATGTAGATGTCAATTACCGAGCCACTACTGTGTTTCTGGCAGGTACTGTGCCACCAAAACCAGGTGTTTTAAGCCAAAACATGATCTGTTTCTAACCATAAATAAGTGGCTTTTGTGCCTCAACATACCACGTTAACCAAGTAAAGAAACAAAGTTTTGCCAATGGCAATTTCATGACTGACAACAGAATTCTGAAAGTACCAGTCGGTTGTAGGAGCCCTCTAATCTAGATGTATAACCCTGATAACCACTACTAAAGCCTATTTAATAGAGTGATGACATTTGAAATGGTACAGGAATAGATGCTAATATTTTTAAGCACTGACCCCACGGGCCACCAAGCTCCTGAATTTGGTGGGCAAAGAACATTTTTTGAAGAATGTAAACTTATGTAAAAGCAATACAAAAAAGGCCATTTAACACAACTTCTGACAGCCTTGCTTAACAGTGACACTTCTACAAATGACAACATTAACAGAATGAAAATACATAATTATTTGAATTGAAAACTCAAGTTCTTCGCAAACATATGATACATATATTCCCTCACAGTCCACGCCACTGCATTGTGCCTGAGTCAGTTGTGTCTGCATAAAAACACAACAGTACATTATGTCCTTAAATATTATTCTAGCCACTTTAACTCCCGCTACCATTCACTCCAAAATGTTAGTTGAGATTTTGTTTTTTAATGGTCTGCCCTTTGTGTCTTTGCATCTTCTGTAAGGATAGCGTTAGCAGTTTGAGTAGGCTGAGTAAACCCATACTTCCGTAGCCCTGACACATTAGTAGCTAGCTGGCAACGAGTATAGTTCGCCGTTTTCATAGAATGTTGAAGTAAAAGACACGAATGAATCGGGATGTATGTGAAACTGTAATGTTGCCGTGGCGAAAGCTCACAGTATGGGGATTTTGTTTTTATTTAGCCTTTATTTACACAGGTAATCTCTTATGAGACACATAGTTCATTTTCAAGAGAGAGACCTGATAAACTTGGTGGTCACAGAGTAACTTTTTGCGGCCATAGTTAATGTCAAACCCTGACCAGGCCTATATGGTCAGGAGCCTGTTCCTTTTGCTGGTATTTTAGGTAACAGCACAGCTCTAAGGATGTCATTGTCAGTCTATCGCCATGAAATTTTTAACAGACATTCATGTGATTAAGTCATGACAACTCTAGTGATCCCCTGACTTTTCCTTTAGCGCTGTAACTACTAAACTTTTATTAAAAACTGGAAAATTAAGTAACTTCTTATGTAGTTTTCTCAACTTTCTCACTGTGTGGTTTATCAGCAGATCAAAACTGGAGCCTGTAACATACAAAAGTGTCTGACAGTATATTTTACTGTCACATTTTCCTTTATATCTCAGTCAATACTGACCCTAATGCAAAATCCATTTAACTGACACGTGGCAGATGACTGCTCACTAACACGTTAAATTTCATCCTGACTCTAAAAAGCTTCACCACAGATGTAATTCCACCTAAATTTAGCAGATTGGTAAAGCAATCTAAATTGTGGGAAAGATTTCTCTGATGGTGGCACTACACTAAAATAAATACAAATAAATAAACATCAGTTTCACCTCATGACTTAAGTGTGACACAGAAACCATGGTGCCTTATCACTCCTTGCAGCTATTATTGTTTCTGTAATTTCTACAGATAAAGCCCAAAATAACCTCAGACAAACAGGAAACGCTCCCATGTGCACATCACAATTCATTACAACTGGTGTAATTTCAAAATCTGAGATGATTCAATAGGCACTGATTCAATATGTCAAGGGCAACTTTTCATTAACAATAATGAGACAAAAGGATGTCACATCTGTGACGTTAAATGAAAAAATCACAACTGAAATTGTAGTTTGAGTCTCACCACGAAAACCACTTTGAATTCAGTCCATTTAAATGGTGTGTGCGTCACAAATAAACATGACTATTCTGCTTCAGTGTCATGGCAGTGGATGACACACTGTTTTTGACCCGGTTCATCACCATGGATCTCACAGCTGTAACTTGACTACACTGAAAACTGCATTGGTGTAAAACAGGAATACGTGTAATGTGAGAAAAATAGATTATTAATGGGTCAGATGGCTCAGATTGGGACGAAGTGGTGATTACGTCTTGATTTTAAGAAGTTTAAGAACCAAACCCTAAAATTAGTTTCAAAGCCGGTTGTGTGGGTGACAGTGAAAACACTGCAGCCCCTCTTTCCAGCTGTTTCCTGTCTGCCCCAAGAAATGTGATCTGCCTCTGCATTTAAACCTGAGACACATCTGCTCTGATCCAGACGGGCGAGAAAGAAGCTGGATGGAGACGCTGAAATGTGAAGAAGCTTTAGATTTAAATGAGGTAAATGTGTCCGACACATTCATTTTTAAAATGTCTGGCCATGAAAAGTCCACTCCTTTTTTAAATCTCACATCCGTGTTCTTCTCAGACTTATGCGCAACCTTTGCTTTTTGAACATTTCTGATAGCACTCTGAGATAAACTCTCCCCGTCTTTCTCCTGACAACACAAAGAAGAAGACATGTGCAGTAAAATGTAGAAATACTAGCTGCTGTATACACCTATAAAAACCCTACTGTGGCTCATTTTCTGTGGCAGCAACCTCAGAGTGAGGATCAGCAGTGGAATTAACCTTAGTACTGTGCTTCAGTACATATCTGAGGTACTTTTACTTTACTTCATGTTGCTTTATACTAATTTAACATTCCACTACATTTCAGAAAGGAATACTGTACTCATTAATGTGCAACATTACTGGATTTGACAAACAAAACGGCTAATAGACATGGCTAATAAAATACGATGTAGTTACAGATGTACGTATTGGTTAGCTTTCCTCGACCAACTACAACACTAAAATGCTACTGACACATGAATGCATCAATAATAATAAACCATTAATATAACATAAAATAAAGTAACATTAACTGGAGTAATTCTTTTGCATTACGAAGACTTTGCCGATACTTTATGTACATTTTGCTCATAATACTTTTACACTTTTACCAAAGTGAGAATTTTAATGTGGGAGTTTCAACCCAATCACCAGAAATTTTTTTGGCAACGTGCGTTTCTTCAAAAACCATGAATATGTTACATTTGCACGTGTCATATGTAGCGGATATGTTGAAACTTTACATTTTAATTTTAAATTATACATTGCGAAAACACTATGGGTAATGTGTGGTCAGGTTTAGGCAAACAAACCCCTTGGTTATGGCTTGGAAAACATGTTTTGGTTTAAAATACCTGGTTCGTTGCTGGAAATGTCCCAACCTGTCATCAACAAATACTGCTAAGTGGTCTGCTGCTTGGTCTCGAGCTATCCAATTCTCATTCTCATTCTCCAATGAGAAACTTAGCTCATATTTGAGCTAAGTCATAATGAAATGTGCAAATGTAAAATATCCATGGTTTGCAGAGATGAACAATGCCAACATTTCATTCTGGCAACTGGGCTGGGAGTTTAACTTGTAAAGTAGTATATTTGTACAGTGTGGCACTGCTGCTTTAAATTATATGTAATGACAACGCTATGGGTAATGTATGGTTAGGTACAGGCACAAACACCACGTGGTTATGGTTTGGAAAATATGTTTCGGTTTAAAATATCCCGTTTTGTCGCTACAAACGTGGCTGGATATGTCCCAACCTGTCGTTAAAAAATAAATACTTAGTGGTCAGCTTGGTCTCAAGTGTCCCCTCCTCCTCCTGATGAGAAACTGAGCTCATATCTGAGCTACGTCATGATGAAATATAAAAAAGTAAAATATCCATGGTTTGCAGAGATGAACAATTCATTCTGGCAACTGGGCTGGGAGTCTAACTTGCACAGTGTGGCACTGCTACTTTTACTCAAGTAAAGGATCCAAACACTTCCACCACTAGCGAGGATTCATTCTGAAATCACCACTGAGATCAATTTTTAAAAACAGTGATGAAATGCATTTACTATGCATGAATAGTGGCCGAATCTCTGACCCAGCAACACCTTTAACATCCATGTGTCAAACATGAACAGGTGGCTCCAACAGGAAGAGAACCAAACAGCCGCAACAGGCCTGTTCAGTGGAGAGCGCAGCAGCAGCAGCTGTCAGTGCTCCTGAATGTGTTCTGGTTTCTCTTCCTTTGTGCCTTAAAAATAATACCATTGCCTTATCAATAATTTCAGACATAATGCTCCCTTTCTTGGAACCTCAGGTGCAGTTGAGCTGTCAGTCAAACAGAGGGTGCACACATTGTTTGTAATTGAATTTTGGCTCCATATAGTCATATATTTTTGTGCACGCTGTTTGCCTCCATTATTACAACTGGATCATCTAGAACTGAATGCTATTGGGATTACAGTGAATTTAATTACACTCAACTTTGGGTTTAAATCTTAAAAAGGAACGTTTTAATCACAAAAAATGCAATTAGGTTTAAGTGTACAGTCCTACATGAGCTCCACAGCCTGCACAGTGATGACAGATGCTCGAACAGAACAGAACCTACACGCCCACAACGATGTTTTATCTTACATTAGTCTAAAATATACGACGTCTTCGCACATTTAAATTAAATTCCCCTCTCCTTAAGGCTAATACAAAGCCTGAGGTGGAACTGTTCACTGCACCGCCACCAAGCAAGTGATAACTCATTTTTAAAAGTAATGGGTTGTCAAAAATGGGGCACAGGGCTGTTGAAAGGGGAGAAAACAAATTAAATAAAAATGGATCGTTGCTTAACCTTAAGCAAACCATGTTAGAATCCATTAAAACAGTGGATGAATCTGTGCCTTTTTTTTTTCCAGAAGAAGAATGCTTTGATCTCTGGGAACAATTTCAGAGGCAATAGATATAGCTGTAATGTGATTGCTTCTGTCATCATGTTTCAACAGATTACATATCTAATCGGTTTGTGAATAGAGAATATAATTTGCACAGATTACAGACCAGTGGTGCCTCATGCTTGTTGAAACTGGGCCGTTTAACAGTTCAGATCATCCACAGACGGACAGATGGACAGATGGACGGACGGGAAGACAGCAAGTGGGAGGGGAACCACCAACCACCTGGTTTAATCCGTGGTGGAAAAAGCATCTGATCCTGCTGTTCTGATGGCTCAATTTCTTTATTTTTTCCCCCCACAATGGCGTGAATATAAGTGGGCACGAACACGAGGCATGCAAACATACTCGGTTGCATTCCTCACACACATTTCACTGGGGCAGAGACTGAAATGCAAAGCTATGCAGAATGTATCAGACATGATTGCAAAGGAAGTAGGATATACAGCATAATGAAATTAAAGTGACTCAGTTGCTGTAATATCCCTGGGGGTATATAGCTAGTTGTTTTATGGGGGGAGATAAGAGGATTTTGTCAGGTTGAGATGCCGGCTAATGCTATTGTTCCTACTGGGAGCATAAAACAGCAAAGAAGCTTTTCACACATCTTTTCTTCTTTTGTAGTGCTGTTACTGTAGATATCGTTTCAAAGCACGAGGTGGAAAAAATTAGAATATTGCAGCGTTGGACATCATATGCAGGAATTTATTTGATTTATTTTTTATATATACACAAATGTGAGAACCCACTCCTGTTCGAGTGTGTTTAAAGACATCTTTCAAACACATTTTTTAAAATTAATCTATGAAATAAGTTTTACATTTTGAATGCAGTTAGGAATTTAAATGGAGTTTTTGAAGGCATCACGAGAGGATTCTTCCTCGCTTCATCTCCCCGTCTCCTCCTCTTCTCTTGCTCACTTATGCACTTACACGTGTACTTAAACAGGCCTCTAAGTTACTGTAAATGGTCACTAAGGGTGTTCAAAGAGACCATGAAATCAAGTTAGAGAGATGGTTAATGTTACCTTTTCTTCCTTCCTTCCCCCTCTGCTTCCCTCGCTTGTCTGTTTCTCTGATTCCTTCCCCTCTCTCTGTTTATCAAATGTCTCACCTGCCTCCACTTCCTCACTGCCTCCTTTACCTCTTCACTTATTAATCCCTCAAGCTAATAGTGCTCCCAAGGATGTAACTTGTCATATTATGTCTGCCGAATCGCTGTGTCATCTACGCCGCACACAAAACAAACAAGACTCCTATCTCCCCTGACTCCTCAAAAAAAAAAAAGAAAAACGATCTAACACAATCTCAAATGGCACATTACTGAAAAGCATGGCTGATATAATCTAATACCGAGTCGATCCCAATACTTGAACCAGAGTTGCACTCTGATGCGGAAGAGGCACAGCAGTTCCACTTTGCAGCAGAAATGATTTGCATTCAATCTTCAAAAGAAGCGTAGGTGTTATTACCTGTCACAATACAACCTAGCCCCAATCTGCCAGCAGCCAACAGGGCTGTTTCTTTTTTATTTTTTTGTTTAAATTTAAAAATCAAACGCTAAAAGAGAGAATGTGCCGGCTACCGTGGACCACCAAGTAGATGTGTTAGCAGTGAAGGATCCCCACCCGTCCGCCCCCTCAGCTCTTCACAGGTCTTCAACCAAGTGATGTTAAGACTTGTTTTAGACTCTCAGGGCTGCTATTGGAGCCTTGTTTTAGATTTGACAGTGTTTTTTACAGCTGTATTTAAAGCTAGAGCAAGTTGTTTTTGATGAGAATCAGTGTGTGTGTGAGGAGGAAATGATCTATAATTGAAGAGGAGGGGAAAAGAGAGGAAAGAAAGGAGTCAGAGGTGAGGAAGAGGGAAGAGGAGGATCATGTTGAAAGGTCATGTTTTTATTCTGTTTCATTTCTTGCAGAGACCAGAGACATGCTGAGTGCAGATGGTGTGTCTGCTGGGACAGACTGCCTCCTATTGTATTCTGTTATGTGCGGATGGTTTGTATATAATAACTACATTATTACTCTCCGTGTAAAGCAATCGGGCGAAAAACACTCTGATAAAATGCGCAAACAGCCTCGCATACACGCACACATGCACGCGCGCATTTACACGCCACACATAATCAGCAGCTGCAGCAACATCAGAGCCAAACTAGGCGCACAAACTCTTTGCCATGGCGATGCCGAGATAATAAAACAAGCCACGGGCGTGTTTGAACTTCTGAAGAAAAAATTTTTTAGAGGAAGTTGCTGCGAGCGCAAATAGATAAATAGATAAAGAAGGGGAGGCTGCTTAACTGGGTGAGTAAAAGGGGAAAACGCTCAGACAGCAGAAATCTGCGCGTTTGGAGATCGGGCAAAAGTCGCGCACCCTTTTATTCAAACTAAGGAAAGAAAATTGAGCCAAAGAAATGCGCCTGGTGCTGTTTGGTTGAGGTCTGAACAGCTGTTTGGAAGATATAACAACTTTAAATCAAGTTCCAGCGCGCAAAGATTATATGGACATCCAGAAAATACGGCACAATTAAGACAAACTATAAATATTCAAATCCTGCTGCGTCTGATTTTCATAAATAAATCTTTAAATGCACATATGTTTTCGCAGCTGAGTGATTTCTAGGAAACTGACCCTCCACAAGAAGGAGGCAGGTGTTTCCAAATGCAGCACTCCGCGCATCTGTATGTGTGTGGATAGAAATGACTGTTTTTACGTTTGTCTTCTCAGTATGTTAATAAACTCACCTTCCGTAGGATCCACTGGCACAGGAGAACTATGGTCCAACCGAGAACCTGCATGTCACCTTCCTTATAACGGACCACCCCGACAAAAAACTACACGTCTCCCCGGCTGGACATATAAAAGACACGCCGCTGAATCCAAGCAATCCCAACAGGCAGGCGGCGAGCAAAAAGTATCAGGAAAGCAGGAAAAACACGCGTAAAGTTGTGCGTTTGTTCAGTCAGTGTCACGGCGGTCTCTGTGGGCAAACTTTGAGCGGTGGCTTCAGTTTGTCTGGTCCGCCTCATGTGGCACATCCATGGTGTTTGTCTCCGCTCATGCTGGACGGGTCGCTGGAAGTTTGGCGCGGAGACGGAGTCAGTTTGGAGGGCGGAAGCACAGAGGGGATTTCATTGAAGATCGCCAGCGCTTCTTGTGTGTTTTGGGGGGATACTGACTGGTTGATTTGGATCTTTCTCTCTCTCCTCTCCCACCCTCCCTCTGTTTCCTCTCTCCATGCGCGCGTCACGGCGCACAGCAGCTCCTGTCTAATCGCAACCACATTGACCACAACTGCATGTATAATATCTTGTCCTGTCAGTGTTGGGATAATGAGGTGACTATACTCCTCCAAGTACTTAATCTGACAGGATGACAAGGATTACATTTAGGAGTCCTTAAAGTTAGTGTAGTGTAACTAAAGAGAGTCAGAGATTGGCTTAAAATATTATTTTTAAATGCAAACCCCCAAAATAATCATTTCATTCATTGAGTCATACAAGAGCTGAAATGGTTCCTCAATTTAACTATGTCTGAATCGACATTTAGTTTGATAATTGACCATTTAAAGTAATTTTCATCTTGACTATTGTTAAAATTCGCTGCTTTTCTCTGTCATATATGGTAGTAAATTGTATATATTTCAGTTTTCACTGATGGTTGGACAACACAAGCAATTCAAAGATGTACCCATAAAGCTCTGGGGAATTTTCTCTATCCTCCTGAGACCCTGTGTCCTCATATGAGGACATCACATTTTGGGTTTACTGAACCTTATACTTAATTCTGCTTCACTTAGGCCTGTTGTCCTCGTTTGTGGACACTTTTTGTGCCATCTAGTGGCAGTAAGAGCACAATGCACTAATCTATGTAAAAGCAAGATGGCAGCCAACACAAAAGGGGAAAAGGTACAAAACTTGATAAAATTAAATGACTGAAACTTATTTATTTATGATTAATAACATTTGTAGTTTGATATGCCATGGCAACGGTAACAAGCTATGATGCTGTTAATCAGAAAGCACTCATTTAAAGATATTGGGAATTTATCATCAGCTCATTGGAGGACATTGGGACCTTATAATCGTCTCTTTTGAGTGTAGTGGGACTTAATCATTGTTGACAATGTTTAGTTTTTTATACTTATCAGGTCCTACTGATCCAAAATATCTAGGAGAAATTAAAAATGCATACCAAATAAATGTTCGGGTCTCAGGAGGATATTGTGTAATATTTCATATACTGTTAATAGATAGAAAATAAACAGATATATTAATAATGAAAGTAAGCGTTAGTTGCAGCCCTCCTTGCTGGCACCAGGACGTCAACGTGACATCAGAAAGATGTTGGAATCTTACATTGGACCGGTGTCAAATTGCGGCTGGAATGAAAATCGGGTTGACATTATTTTAAATGTCTAATGACGTTAGTATTTCGCGTTGCTTGGTCATTAACGTTATGAAGTTTTGCAGATGTTGGATTTTGTTCTCCATACCTTACGTATAAACGTCATTAATATACATCAAGATGACGTTGGCATGAGTTGTTAGGAAGATGCTGTATTCAGGTTACTTGACACCATGACAGGGAACTAACAAAATATTGTTGTCATCTGTCATCCGTATTCTATGTCAAACTGACGCTGGTATTTGAGGTTGTCCTGACATTGAATTTCAGTCACCCGATGTCACAACCTAAATTCAATCAAACATTAACGTCTAAAGAAGCTGGAGGCCAGCAGGGCTACTTTAAACCACCTCTCATTTGACATTTCATTATGACTTTTGCTTCAGTCTGTAAACTTTACATACTACTGGCTTAATTATTCCAATTATTTTTTTTATAAGATTTTTTTTTTGGGCTTTTTAGCCTTTAATGTATAGGACAGACAAGTGTGAAGGGGGGAGAGAGAGAGGGAGTGACATGCAGCAAAGGGCCACAGGCTGGAGTCAAACCCGGGCCGCTGCGGCAACAGCCTTGTACATGGGGCGCCCGCTCTACTACTAAGCCACCGCCGCCCCAATTATTCCAATTATTAATAGAAATAAATCAAGTTAAACAGATCTATGGCCTTTAAAACTTACACATCTTGTAATTTTAACTCTTATCTATATTCACACGAGGAAAACCAATAGGTAGATAATCACATAGACAGACAGACAGATGACCTACAGAAGCTTTCTGAAATGGACACTATTATGAACTGTGACTCTCTTTATGGCAGCTTTAACTCTAATACACAGCAGCAAATGAAAAACAATCATCTTACACAAAGACATGAACCTTGAAAGCTTCATTTATGTGGCTGACTGTCTGTGATGGAGGCCAACAGCACAACTATAAATTCCCAGAAAAACAATTTTGAAATATTAATGTTGCATGGATATATTGGGGCAGCGTGGCCCCACATCTCTCCCTGATGGCCAGTCCCAGCTGCTGCCTGCCTGATTGTGGACCTTTAAAATGAACTGATCTGGGATGCACACAGTGTTTCGCCCGCCTGTCTCGCGAGTTTATCTGTGCGGAGATCAGCGTGTCTGTCTGCTGGATTGTTAGTGTGTCTGTTTGCGTGGCGTTATATAATGCTGTCAATCAGTCATATGTATCTGACTGAGTGACTGGCGGACGTCTCTTCTGTATAAGCATAATGTCTGTCTCGACTTTCTGTCTGTGTATGATGAAGTGTGTCCCTGCTGGATAACTGTCTGTCTGAATGACTGACTGACCAGCTAACTGTCTATTTGTTTTTCCCTATGCCCCTTTATCTACCTGTCTGTCTTATTGTTTTTTCATCCATTTCTATGTCTGTCTTTTCCAAATATTCTCAGCATGTATACAGCGCATTTTCAGTACACCACATTATCTTTTTTGGTGTCTCCCTCCCAAAAGAACGGCACAATTTGGCCCTGAACCCCAAGGTATAAGTCTGCAAATCAACCACAGACATTACAACACTTCCTCATTTAGATATCAGACACTGTAGCTCACCTGTGGCATGTCCTCACACTTCAGGTTATGATTGACGAAGGCCAGTTTGTGGGACTGCTTGCCAAAGCGCACACCATGTTGATGAGCCTGTTCTGCGAGACCCTGTCACAGATGGAGGGGAGTGCCTGTGTAAAATGAGCTGCTTTGTGGTTATGTGCCACTCTATATATTGTATATTAGCAATCTGTTATCACTCTTTCAAACGCAGGCTCTTTGCAGTCTGTGTGTGGCTCTCATCGGTGTGAGAACGACACAGCGCTGCCTCCCTGCGAGGCAAAAAGTCATTGCATGCAGAAGCAAACTTCAGTGCTGAGACACTGGGAGCTGGGTTTCTCACAAGGGAGGAAATAGAGTGGCAGGAAGGAGGAAAACAGCTCGGGAGTGAAGTCTGATAATTACAGTATGACGTACAGTAAGTCTGCCACTGACTGGATGATCAAAATACTGAAGAAAAAAAGGGGTATTAATAACGTATCTACCAAAGTAAAATTTCAAGTATGCAACCATCTTGCTGAAAGTATTGTTTGGCCGATGTATCTATTTATATAATCTGAAAGAAACCAGGAGAGACTAAGGCTACATTCACATTACAAGCAATGTAATATCTAAATCTGATTTCTCTGCCTTCATGTGACACAGATCTGTTTTTTCAGAGTAGTGTGGACACAGAAATCCGATTTTCTTTCCAATGACATCTGGCCCACTTTCACATGTGGCACTGAATCTGATACATATCCGATCACTAGCCACGCCACAGCTGTGAGAACAGTAATACTGGATTTTATGAGTGTTTTCCCCAAACTTCTATGGTTTAATCCCGTTGTACTTCAAGTTGCAGGCGCAGATCACTTACCATACTGCCGGAGAAGTCTGTTGAAACTACAGAAGGCTACCGTAGCCGTACAGCTGCTGTGTTAGGCCGCCCCAGTCGCCAGCCAATAGAGCCTGACTGCCAGATGCTTTCTGACAGTTTGCCTACATGCCGTGACAGCGTTGTCGTGCGGCACTGACAAAGATATTGGATACATAGCCCCGCACATCCTAAAGTTTGGAAGAAGTGTTCCTCTATGAAACCCTCCACATTGTGGCAACGCCAAACCTGACTCCTCTCCCGGTCTCTACACAACTACCAGCAAAAGTTGCTGATAAAGCTAGTAGACTGAAAGCCCATTAGTACAACAGCCTGGTACCCTGAAAACAAATGGCCATTGCTATGAAGGGGCGTCTCCCAAATATAAGCACATGGCTAATTATTATGCAGAATGACGTCTTCGAACCCTCCTACTATGACTATCATTCGGGATATGAAGCTTGCACTGGTATGTCATTCATTTTTTCCTCCCAAATGCCTGTTTTGCAAATGTGACGTCTTATGTGTGTGACGTCATTGTTTGCATGTAAGGCATTTCAGGGCAAACATCCATTAACACTGATGATGATAGTCACTTCAACCATGAAGAGTCTAGGCAGAAAGATCGGATCAGGGGAAATAATCTGAATTGATCATTTTGCGCTGTAATGTGAAAGGAGCCGAAACTACAAGCATCAGCTGATGTCGAAAATCTTCTCTACAGAAAGTGACACTTGTGGGCTACACTGAAATATCCCATTATCATTCTAAAAGTGGGAGAGTAAGTATTCAGAGTAGTGTGTTACAGAGAATAAACCAATCCTACCTCATATAAATTACATTTATACTGTATACTATTTTCAACAAACAATGTGCTTCAAGAAAAACATGGTATAATGACACCTAAATTATGTATCTTGAATCGACATAACGAGACAACATGATTATTAACATGTCTGCCAAGTCACACTCACCGACAACATATTTCATTTGTTTTTCCTATAATGTCCGCTCCTTCCAACTAAAGCACGATTCAGCTGTTATGAACTCACAGCACTTCCCTCAGGTTAGGGAAAGATCATGGTCTTGGTCTAATATTGAAAGAGTCAACAGTGATTTAAAGCGGGACGTGTTTACTGTATTAATATCATCAAAACCACTTTCCATGACCTCAACCTCAAGTGTTTTAAAACCTAACCACATAGGGGACTCTGGATACAAACTCAAGATCTGATGTCAAAGTCCTTCGCTTTTATGCTCATCATCCAGCCTGACCACCTACACATAACTGTTGCCTCTGAATATAATTTAGGCAGACATGGCATATTCTGCCTGGGGCTGGGTATTCAATACCTTTACGGTATCAACTGAAATAAGCCAGTATCAAGTCGTATCGAAACTACTCCAGTGAAATGATACCTACATTGAATGCATTTGTATCCAGATCTAGAAAAAAATAACAGATTTGTATGGTTTTGCTCGCAGCCAATCACTGCAAGCGTTCTTCGATTTAGCGACATGTAATCAGCCCACTACCACAGAAGCCACAACCCATACAGTCTGTGGTGAAGTTGACAGTGGTGTAGTTAACAAGCCCGGTCTCACTCCGAAGTCGTCGAACTCTGGCGCTTGGGCAGCGTCAGAAACCAACAAAAAAAAGCTGTCCTTTAACGTCGGCATGATACGCAGCCGGTTGTCGTTGTAGTTTGATGGCAGCCAATAGTGGCAGGGGGATATCAGCACAACAAGGACAAAAGTTAAGGCAGCGAAAGCCTGACTGGGTCGGGCCAGTCCAACAAACACAGACTTTAACCCGAGAGCGGTGTTCGCATCCCATATTTTTCCTGAACCTAATCACGTGTTTTTGTTGCCTAAACCCAACCATGTGCGTTTGTTGTTGAAGGAAAAAAACGTCAATTCGCGTTGTTGTACTGACATAGTGGTTTTATATTGAAAGAGACAGTGGGTAAATGGTAAACTTCCTGTGAAATGTAAGTTTTATGTTGAAGGAAGACAATGCATGTAACAGACAGAACTTGACATGGTGTCCTAGAACCTCAACAACCAACACACCCAGGGTACCTTTCACGTCGTATCTGGACATGGAAAGTCCATGACCAAATAAAGAACTCTATTAGAATCAGTATTATCTCAAGGGTATACTGGTTTTTGTACAAGTATCAGAATTTTCCAAACAATACCTCGCCCTAATTCTGACTCAACAAATAAGTAGTATAAACATAATCTGAAAGGCCGCAGTTATGAACTTCTTACAATGTTTGTCAAACATCTAAGACACACAAGATCTCACTGAGCTGAAAAAAAAAACTAATGCTAATTAATGTTTCCTCAATTAGAAAGAATACAATACTTAACTGTGGTCATCAAAGACCATCAGAGTGAGTTACTCTTTTGGTTTCTGTCAGTCTTACAGCTGCTGTAAATCAGTGTGTTACACCCATTGCTTCATCTTCAGTAGACCATGAAACCTTGTCTATCAAACACAGCAGGTCTCAAAGAATGTGACCATTTCCCATTTCCATCACTGCCCTCCATTCAATCTACTGTCTGTGATTTGTATGGCCACTGCACACTCTGTCCTCCTGTTTCCCCTAATTTTTTTTTTCCCCACCACTGTCGGAGAGGGGTTGCTGGTGTGAGTGCAATTTCTGATCCACATTGGAAGTGGCAGGTGAATTTCGCCCAGCTGCTCCCCTTCTCTGTTCCACTTAGCGGCGACGCTCCTGTTCAGAGTCACTCGGTCGCCGTGTGGTTATAGTAAATGAATGAACATGCTCTGAGCGAGAGCCGAGTGCATCTACTTTCACAAATATCATCCTCACATCATTATTCCACTTCTTTTCCTCCCCAAATGTCAGGAGAAAGTTTTTTATAATTTCCGAAACTGCACACTTAAAGGCTACTCGTGTTTATCATCTTCCTGTTTGCAAGCAAATGAGAAGTATGTATCATCGAAGACAACAAATTACAGTCGAGACTAAGTGCATCTGGGAGTCGGCACATGTTTAAGCATTAACCAGTCTTAGAGCCAATGGATTAAGAGAAAAGCAGATGTAGGTGGAGGTGGGGGTGGTAAAGAAGGATAAGTAAGGAGGACAACGATGTGAGTATGATGGAGGAGGATGAAACAGCAAGTGGAAACAGGAGAATCAGCAAATGAGGAAAAGTAGAGGGGGGCTGGAGAGGATGAATAGGAAAGAAGGTGGTAAAGTCGACAACAAGGAGGAGGAGCAGAGGAAGGGAGGAAGACGAAGAACTTGAGAAAAAAGGAAGTGGTCTTAGGGATTCAAAATAAAACTCGGTTTATAATGGATGGTAGTTCCACCTTACATATCTACAGCTTAGCCTTTGATTTAAACTCCAGTGCCATATTTCGCCGAGGACCACAGCACACTGGACAGACGTACAGGTACCGTACATGATCAGGCCATATTGTGCTTTAATTACATATTTTGGTCTTTTTTACACTTTTCATCTGAAGTTAAAGTTAAAGTTTAACTTTAACTTTAAGATGTTTTTCTACAAACACATGACTGACCAGGGTTGGACCTGCTCCAGTCTCCAGCAAGAGATGGTAATGTACCTGAAACTGTTTAATGACAAAAAAACGCCAGACAAAGAATAACTTATGCACTTTAGGAGTTTACATGATGTTAACAACAATGACGCTAGCTAGCTAATAACTGTCCATCACTGCGAGTGAGACAAAAGATCTCACTCACACTGCTCCCTTAACCATACAAATCAGTGCCCTGAGTGTCTGAACTGATCAGGGATCGGATAAACTCACAGGGTTTCTGTAACTTCCAACTTGCCAAGAATGGCAGCTTGGTAAGTGGCCCTACGCTTGAAAATATGACGCTCAAGGTACCCCTCCAGCATCAGTTTTGGATTCTTTTACAGTGTTCTCAAAACAAAATTCCATGCTCTCTCATTACAGAAACATTGTCTATTCAAAATGAACTTCTCAATAGGTTAAGGAACCAAAACTATTTGGTAAGGCTTGGAAAAAGACCATGGTATGGGTTTAGAAAAAAGTGTTTATTACGTAAGTTAACTACGTAGTCATGTGACTTGACCGCTGTTCAAATAACTCAACACTGACTGTTGGTTACACACAGGACACAAGCAGTGGTCTTCTGAGTCAAAGCTCTTTGTTTGTCTGACCCATTCATCCATCCCAACCACCTGTATACATGGATTTTCTTGCTCGTTGTGCCACCTGAGCTTCTAGTATTGCTACGAATGGGTTACATCAGAGTTAGTTAAAAGCCCAATGTGTCTCATACAAATGCTAAAAGGTGCCTTGTGTTGTCATCAAGGGCTGAAGAGTGTGACAAAGTGTCCGCATTTGACGACGTGGGTGTCAGTGTGCACTTCTGACCTGCCACACATGCCATTCTCACAGTTCACCTGGTAAATTTCCACTCACCCTGCTTCTCCACCACACCTATCACCTGTCCACACATCTCCCGCTCCTGTCACATCATCAAGCCAACTCCGCTCACCTAATTACTCCCTGCCAATATAAATACTCAAGCTTCAAAGACTGTTGTTGCCAGATTGTTCTTTGTCATATCCATGCAAGACTTTCCACCGTTTATTCCCAGACTGCTTCCTTGTTGCTGACCTCACCTGTCTCTGACTCTCATGTTTCACATGCTCCCTGGTAAACCACTCAGCCTTCTGTCCCCGACCAAGAGCTGGCTCCACATTCTGCCTTTGTGTGTGTACAACTGGATCCACTTATTGTCACTGCTGGTTCCTCAACTCCTCGCTGGTTCCCGACAAACCTGCAGTAGGCTCCTCACAGTTGTGTTAGCTTTCCTGGTGTGTACACCTGGTATCAGACCCTCTCCTCTCTGACGTTGCCTTCTGTCTGCTTCCTCATGGTACCGCTGCTCACTGTCGAACTTTTTGCTGTCAGTGTGCGTCCAGTAGACACCACTTACTCACCTGCTCTCTGCTTTGGCGTGCTACAGCGAGTTCTTTGTACTGAACCAGTGTCTTGGAGGGCTTCGACTCACTGTTGTTTCACCAACCTGTACATTCTGTGCTTGACAAGCGGTACATTAAAGGTCTTTACAAACACTCACCCGTTACACTGGGAATGAGAATAGGTTGTATGATCGTATGTGTTGAAACTGCCGGCGTCCCCCTTTTCCTGTTGCTGTAATGAGACAGGGGGAACATTGGCTAATATCAGTTTTAGTGTCTTTTGAGTTGGCGTCAATACATGGGACAGATCCTGTAAAGGTTATCTCCACAGACAGCTTACTAATGTAGCTACACTGAGGATAGTCTCGCCACCAGACAATCAGAGATCACCGCCTTCTGATAGTCTGGGGACACTCCTTTCTAAAGTGTGTTTAACACACCTCTGGGGACACTCCTTTCTAAAGTGTGTTTAACACACCGGAGAAAACAGCCGGCAACAAAGCAACGGCTCTTGCATTTTTGAAAAGGACACACCCTCCCGGAAATGTGCGCTCCCCCTTTTCTCGTCCGCAAGGAAACAAACACACAGAGAGCTTGAAAATGGATGCCGAGAAATTTAACTCCGTCTTATCAAAATTGTGCTCAGTCCACAAGATTGTGGAAATGAAGGACTTACAGCGACTTGAGCCATTTTTTACCGCTACACATGTTTCTAGTCGGACTATGTTTACGAGCACAAGAGTTCAGCAAGCCACCGAAGGACCGCCCTGCAGATTTACTATTGGTTCTGCAACGTAGGGAGTTTTTTTAAACTCTGAAATTGTATCCGCCCATCTAAACACAAAATCAGGGAGAAAGTCATCAGTCTTTAGTTAAGCAAAGCGTCTAAAGACTGACTTGTGAGTCTACACTGAGGAATAGTAAAGATTATGTGTGTTCGTCAGAGAGAAAGATGCATTTACACATTTTTAACATCTGGCCTGAGTGCATCTAAAACCATGTCCTGATGTGCTTTGAAGAATGGGTCGATTTCATTCCACCTTGAATGCTTCTTGATGTATTCAAACTTTTTAAGAATCAAATAGCTCCCGAGACACATGAAGTGACAATGTGTAAATGGTGATATACTGTAACAGTGGGCTATGCATGTGCAATACCTTTAGATCTGGAGTGCCACTGAGGTAACTTATTTAATCTTGTTACACTCCAGTATAATTGCAGTGTTTATTTTTTTTCAGTCACTGTGATAGAGGCCATCATGATGAGAAAAAGTTTTACTGTACAGTGGAAACGGCTTTGCTAGATATGTCTTACTGAAAAGGAGATGACCACTGAGTTTTTCTTTGACTTGCTTCATGCTGTTTTACCTCTAACAATATCCACCACAATAAGAAACCTGTGCATGAAAACACAATCAGCCCAAGCTAATCACTCATAGTTGCCATGGTCTCCACAAGGTAACTCTGCAGCTGCCGTCACCCTGACGTGTAGTCACATTTTTTTGGACGAGACTCACATCAGCTACCCCTTAGCGCACATTATAAATCCACTTACGCATAGTGGAACAGTAGGATGATGGAGGGAAAGCACAGAAAGTGGAGGAGTAAAAAATGGAGGGACAGGAGAATATAGTAGATAGATGTGGGGAGAGGTGAAGATATACGACACAAAATGAGCCTGACAAGGTCGACCTGAAACACTACTTATAACAGTCCATCAACCCAGTTTCAGTGCCCACTAAAATATGATCACACATGACAAAAAAAAGCATTCTATCTGTGGAAGTATGGACTTGTCAATGTGCTGACGTGCACACACTCAGGCGGTAGATACACCTCAATGATTACGCAAAATTAGATACAATTGCAGAGCTGGAAAACACTCAAATTCACCATCCTGAGTCTGTAGAATAAAGTTTCTTATCTTCTCAATGGTAAAATATTTAGTAGGATAATTATGAGTAATTGCAAGCATGCCTACACGGACGAAGACAAAATATAATTAGCCATGCCTTTGACATTTTTTGAAAGCTGGAATTTTTAATGCTAAAAATAGAAGGCTGTGCAGTCATTGCAAACATGACAGCAAAAAGAGTGTGAGGGAAAAAAAGTCGGTATGAATGACAGATTCCTTGCCATTGCATGAGGAGCTCTGGTACATGCACAATCACACTGCTCTGTCACACATACACACACAAACACACACACACCCTCACTAATACATACATTGAAGCGCCAATCCTGGGGTGTCTAACTCAGGGGTTAAGGAACACAATGACGAGAGGTCACCTGACAGTAATGGAGCCTTTTGTGTGTGGAAATAGTCATTTCCCTGTGTAGTCTCGCAGTATCACAGCAGTGATATGAAACCCTGTCATTTTGTTTTCCTTTCTATCGATTTTAGAAAGGAGAACGTGTGGAAAGGAGAGAGGACGAGAGAGGCACAGGAGAAGAGCATGAGCGGTTTGCCTGTTGCGGGTGTTAGCACTATGCCATTGTCATTCAAATGTTTTGTTGTAGGAAGGAAATTTGAGAGGAGAATGGGAGACGAGCGCTAATGGGGAGCAAAGGGAGAAGTGGTATAATTGGATTTGATTACGTCTGTCTGTCAGAACAGGACAGGACATAATATGCAGCTGGAATCATTTTGACAGTGTCACAATGTGGAAGACTCTTTGTGAAGTTGGTCCAATGTGAAGAATGAGAATTGTCTCGAGTGAGATTTGTAGCCCTGCTCTCAGTGTGGCTGTAGGGATGGCAATGTCTGCTTGCCTGTCGGTTGGTCAGTCTATCAATACGGTCCAGACAGAAATATATCAACAACTATTGGGTTGCCATGAGAATTTGTACAGACAGCCATGGTGCCCTGAATCCTCATGACTGTGATGTTCCCTCAACTATGGGGAAGATAGTCATGGATTTTGGTACAGACATTCATGTTTGTCAGGGAATGAATTGCACTAACGCCAATGATCCACTACTCTCCATTTAGTGCCATTATCAGTTTAAAACTTTTAGCTAACACTTTAATTTACTACCAATTAGCTTTCAGTCCCACTAATACTCTCATCAGCTTTGGCTGTACTTGGTGTTTAGTGTTATTTTGCACGTTGTTGAATGCTGACAAGCTGAACTAACACTGTGTCTCATATCAAATAATCCTGTACTTTTCCGTCAATTTCAGTGCATTAGTGCATTCCCACTGAGAAGAATGGCAAAATACAGTCCACTATAAGTACCTGGATGGTGCACTCATAACAGTCAAAAAGCTGAGGGTGGAATGTTGGGCACTTGGACACTCAATGGTCACCACACTGCCTATGTAGTGGAAAAGGCAGGATCACAAATAGATTTCGACATGTGAAATGTCAGCCGACAGCTTATTGGGTTAATTCTGTAATGATTTGGCATTGCAAACTATAAAGCGAATGCTAAAATTAGCTTGCTAGCTGACTAACAGCAGCACATTTTCTCATCAGGTATTGACGTTACATGTGTTGCGGTGTAAGCTTTATGTTCTATTGGAGTAAGTTACGCTTAGTGTTTATGCATTTTAAATTGTTGTCTTCATTGTGGAAGATTTTAGTACTAGGTTTGTGGTCAGATCGCTCGGAAGATCAGCTGCCAATAGAGCCAGCCAGTATCAGCCATGGACATTCATTGATAGAAAAATGTGCTGTGAAACCATGTTCACTTTCAATACAGTAAATAAATACAGAAGAAATCAAATGAGCAAAGAGGCAGATACAGCAGGGCTGTATTTTGGCAACTGACTAGGGTTGCAACAGCATCAGATTTACACGGTACAATAACTGTCTCAGCAAACATCGCTGTTTCAGTCAGAATAACCCTTAAAGGAATTCAAATGGAAGGTTATTGTTGGTGGAACAAGCGTTTTATTACTATAACTGAAACCTTAGAAAATAACTGAAATAAAGAGAAGATTCGACATCCAGTTGTATTTTTTCCCCAATATCATAGATAAGCAAATGTACACAGTATGATAACTGTCAACTTTTAAATCATGGTATATCTTGAAACCAGTATATTGATGCAACCCTACAAGTGACAATGGTTCGTTAAACATTGGTGATAATGCTCCACCCTGTTCCAATTTGCCAAGAAGAGGAATAAAAGCTGCCAAATCTTGCGATAACTTAAGCGCACAATGGCCGTGCTTCATTTGAGATGAATGTAAATAAGTACATGGTGTACACAGTGTCCTACACATAAGCATACTAAAGAGAGTATTCAATTTGAGACACAGTGTAAGATATTGAAAATGGAAAACAATAAACCTGATGAACATCAGCATGTTAGCATTTTAATTATGAGCCTGTTTGACTCTTCTGGGTGCATGTGGTCCGAAAACAGCTCTGTCAAAACAGTACCGAGGGCTGGGTTTGTCAGGGTGTGTTGCTCCAGGTACTGGTTAAAACATGAAATACAATCACAGAAGTCCAGTTTGAGTAACAGATCCATAGGACTGAAGGCTTATCAGGCAATGAAACACTGCACTGCCATCTGTAATGCTCTGAGACGGGATTTTACAACTCTGGAAAAAGATCACGACAGCAATAATCTTTCGTCGCAACAGACACAGCTTGAACAGTGGAAATACACCAATCATGTTAGAAAGTAATCAACCAAGAATGTGAAGTTAGGCCTGTTTATTTGGCCACTACAGCCTCTTGTTGGATGATGCTGTGTTACAGTCCAACAAAAGTTCAGCCTGGTTCAATTTCTTCAACAGTAAACCCTGTGTTTCTTTGCTGCAGCTCCACGCATTGGACCCTCTTGAAATAAAGGAGAGGGCTGCATTTTTCACGCAGAGCTAAAGGTGGCCTGAACAAGGCCTTCTGTCTTGTTAAATCTGAGTTAGCGAGAAATGCCTTTACAGTATATCCAGCTGTGACTACAACTTTTGAAAATCTTCGCATCTTATGTCAGTTCGTGAATGCTGCTGTGATCCACTACCATTTTCCTCTGACATAAAGACAGAAAATTCTGTAGCAGGATTACGTTTTTGAGTCTACCTTATTTACCACTGATACCATCAGAGGTTATATAAAAGGCCTCAGGATGGCCATGAATAATGAAGACCGATGCGTGGACTACAGATAAGACTTGGGTACAAGCTGGGAACTGATCGATTCTAGCCTGGAGGCATGGCTGAGTGTGTCTAATGTTGAAAGACCCTAAACACTCTGTGACCTCAGGTTACTGCGTTGAGGTGTCCAAATGCATCAGATGATGTGCAACATCAAAACTCACCTGACAACACGAACGTCATCCATCTCATCACACAGAGGCTGTAGACAAAACATCTCAAATAGATAAATCTAAAAGCCACTTTGATCAAACATAATTAGATTTCCCTGTCTGACTCTGCTATATGCTCCAGTTTCTACAGATCCTCGATCTGATTTGTACGGTTTTAGGTGCATGCTGCACTTTTGCTGAATATAAAATGGTGACTCAGTGACACAGTGACTCTGTGAGTGTCTGGTGCTACAGGATATCTTTCCTTCCTATACACTTAACACATAAATAAAACATACAGACGAAGCATAATTAACATGGGCAAAATTCAGCAGATTTTAAAACACACATGCTACGATTTGCAACATGAGATTATTTGTGTTGGACTCAAATTTCCCAGCAACAATCATGTGTTAACGTAACACTGCCATCTGAAACGAGCCCCTGCAAACCAACATGAGTCATGACAGTCCCCTAAAAAACACAAACACACATCACATATGAGCTAATCGCTGCCTATTTTAACTTAATTAACCTTTTAAAACTATTTTTAACTTTTGACTGAAAATGGATTTGGAAGTATAATAAGTCAGATATAAAAAAATGTCTTGCAAACAGCTCTTTGATGTGTGAGTTATCAAGGCAATATGAGGCAGAGCTCTGAAGCAGGATTAATACTTCTGTGTTGAATGGATGTGTACACTACACTGTGGCCTGATATGCACCTCCCCAGAAACTTATCTAAATGTCGCGGTGGCATAGACCTCCCATTTTTGTAAACTGAAAACCATTTTCCTCACTGGAAACTGAACTTTTATTTACTTTTATTTCACAGAGAAATAGATTGTTAAGATGATAAAGCTCCCAAAAACAGTATGATTTATCCAGGCTACACGAGTACAGGAAAGTCTGCTAGCTGCTAGGCTAATTTATGCAACAGGAGATGTTAATGTTAGCATATCGTGTATGTGGGAAAACTGTGTCTAGTATAAGACAAGTGTTTTGTTGGTGAACCTTGTGAATTATAATGAAGCTAAGTTTTCTATCATTTCCTCTGCTAAATGTTGCTGTTGTTCTGAACTTCATATACAGAGGAAAACTCCGCTAGCCGCTAAGCTAATTTATGTCATGTTAAATGTCATAGACTCATGCCAATAATGTTAGCATGCTGTATTTGTGGGGGAAATAAGTCTAGCAACAGACACTTGTTTTGTCTGTGAACCTTATGAGTTATAACAGACCCAAATTTTGTACCTTATTGTTACTACTACTGTTTTATGTGTGTTTTAGCCAGGAACACTCTCGTCATAAATTTAAGCATTCATGACGAAACAAATGCAGTAATGCTGGGCACTGATGACTCACCCTGCAAATGCTCCCAGGATTAGACAAGCAGCATGCCATCTTGACCTTTGGGTCATGTTAGGACTCTGAATTACAAAGGTGGAGGCTGTGATGGAACCAGCAGCATTAGCAGCTATGTGTGGCAACATTGGTGTAGCAGGGATCAGTGAATAGGAGGCCACACTTAAATGTACCGCTTTGTTGTGAGAATGGGCTGTAATTGGTGTGTGACTGATTAGAAAGGATAACTCAATCAGCTGATTACAGCTGGGGCGTATGACTTCCATGTCCTGCATGAACTAACGTGATGCTTCATTTTAGGTGTGTTAGGTGAATCAATCAAACTTTACAGAATGGCTTAAACCCCCCATCACTAACTAGCATTTTGAGAGTGTAATTGTTGGGCAACACAGACACATTAATGCACAAATATAAATGCGCACAACAGCATAGGTCACTTGCATGACTATAAATCAACCTTAGAGCAGACAGATCACACGTGCCAAACACAAACAACACAATTCAGTCCAAGACATGTCCATTAAGAAGTTGATCATTTATAGCAAATTATTAAGCTCTGCTCAAACATGAATGGACTTTACAAGTAGATCACCAACTAAATGATAATCTATAACTGATAATCTATTATTATTAATCAGTATTTTTAAGGAAAAAAAGTTCTCTAATTCAAGCCTCTAAATGTGAATATTTTCTGGTTTCTGTCTTCCCCCACAACCCAAACAAAACATTTGAGAACATTATTCCATGCTTTGGGAAACACTGATCAACTTTTTCACCTTTTTCTGACATTTTATAGACCAAATAATTAATCAGTTCAATTCTTAATTCCTTTCTATTTATTTGGCATTGAACCTTTTTTTCTTGTTACTAAATATGTTAATTATTTATAGTATACATTTATATCAGTTTCATTTGCAATTTCTGTCAATGTAGTTTTTTGTCTAGTAGGGCTATACCAATATATCATGTGACCTGTGTCGCATGACCTTCACGTGAACTCTTAAAGTGCACACCTGTTTCCACTGCATTTTACACCCTGTTGAAGACTCTCTAGTCGAAACACGTTGGTTTATCCATGTATTAAAAAAGGATTTTTAACTACAGTCAGAGTGCCTCAGATGCATTTTTGGACTTCCTGTCTGTACTATGGACTTTTACACTGAGTGAGCTGGCCAGTTGTTGTTTTTTATCTTTACGTAACTAATCAGTTAGTCAAGAAATATAAATAAGTGATACTGATGCATGAATGAAGCAGCTGATGCCAGAAGCAACTTAAATGAACTTACGCTATGCTTAATACAATAAGCATGATCACAAACAAGTCATTTTTCAAGAACTCAAGCAGTTACATTATTTGGCCTCTGCGTTCTATGTTCACATCCAGAATATTATATTTTCAGCTCTTTGTTTATCTGCACACCTTCTCACAAAGACACATTTCTGTGAGTGAGAGCAGCCCTACTCTCACAGCTCTACCACATACAAACACAAACACACCACCACACAAACGCACAAAACAGAGAAAGCACAAACACACAAATAACCAGAGCTGCAGTCTATGGAGCCAGTTGCATTGCCGTTGTTGGAGTATTGTTATATCAGCAACCGTTGAAGATAAAAGCCCCTTTAAGCAACAATGGTTATAAATTACCAAAAATAATCTGGCACCCAGGAAGCATAGAGGGCCTGTCAGCACTCCGCAACTCCCCATCTGTCTCTCTCTCTCTCACACACACACACACACACACACACACACACACACACACACACACACACAGTAACAGCAGCAGCATGCATCTGCTCCCACCTCCTCTAGCCCTCCCTTCATCCCCACCTTATTAAGATTCATATCCCCGAAAGGTGACTTCTTAGTCGGGCACGGTGACAACCCCCCACCCCTCGCCACCCTGCCCCACAAGCTGCCTGGAGGTATAGGCACAGTGACAGGTAGCTCTTCACTCCCCTGGGCCCTGGGCAGGGGTGCAGAGGTGGAGGTGTGTGTTTGTGCATGTGTGTGTGGAGTTCAGGGTGGGAAAAGTGACGAGGAGCAGGATTATCAAGTCAAAGATGCCCCCTGTAGATAAGAAGTCTCTGGGGAAGAGTGCCTGTCTGTGAGTGCTGGGAACTGAAGCCTCTCTCTCGTCCTCTCACTACCTGTGTTGCTCCTGCTCTCTTTCTGTCTGTCTGTCTCTTCTCTCTCCAGGCTTATCTACCTCTCACCTCCTACGGCTTGCCATTCTCTTTATCCTCTAACACTCGTTCCCCCTCCTCCTCTCTCTGTGCACTCCTAACTCTGAGCACTCCGTCTGCACTCCAACAAATGAATCCAGCCACTTGACTCCTGATCCGCCGTGCTGTTAAAGCAAATACTCAGCTCCCCACAGCAGCCATATGGAGGGGGCAAGGACTGCACTTATTCTTGTTCCCCTTAGATTGTACCATTTTGTAAGAGGTTGAAAGTCCCCGCTTTGTTTGTCTTGCACAGGAGCACGGCTGCCATTGTGTTTGCTGTATTCTATACCACCATATTTACTGCGAAGCCTTTAATCATGCAAAATTACACACTTTTCAATGTCCAGAAGATTTTGCCTCCACAGAAGAGACACTGAAGGTTATGGGTTATGATGACATTGTACTTCTGTTGGCTATACTATTATTGCACTCTTGAAATACAGCAACATTGACGGGGCAAGAACTGAGCAGTCAACAATCAGACAGGTTGTAGATGAGCCAACAGTTTAGCCAGATTTAGCCAGATTTAAACCCGACATTTTTCAATAAATTGGCTGTTATAATTAACGCAAAGGACACACCGAGCGCGTTAGTGCCGCGGAAGTCGCTTGACTGTCCACACAGGCAGCACATTTCTCCTGTGCTCTCCGCGCCGGTTAAAAATCGACTCCACTCGTCTGTTCCCGTCAGTACTCGTTTATTCACTTCAACAGGTCATTTTAAACATGGGTAAGTCCATATTTTCATCGTTTTTTATAACGTAATAAGTTAATGACAATTTGTCATTGCATGTCCATCTATTGAGCGTGTTGGGTAAACACTGAATGAATAGGGCATATTTTTTGGAGGCACGGAAAGCCGCCGACCCAGCTTGGGCCCGCGCGCCGGGTCGGGCCAGGCTCGGGCTCGGGCAGAGAATCTAAGCTCTAATCTGATGTGGTACAACAGGTCAAAATTAAAACAGGAAGTGTGTCTCTAATCTGTGGTGGATGTTTACAACCAACAGTTTAGTTTTATTAAGTTCATTTTTTCTTTTAAGTAAGTTTGACTACTTTAGAGTTTCTTCTTTAAAGCTATTTGATCATGTGTCTTCTTCTCCTCACCTTGTCTGCAATGTCACTGTTTTCAGATCTAAATCAAATCAAATAACAACCAGGTTGTATGAAACAAAAATGGCCCTTGAAGGAATACTTCACTCACCACGTGACCATTTGCATATCAATTACTCACCACATGTTCTGTTGAATTCACAAAGAAAACTTGTTTTTTCTCACATGCTTCCACGGTGAACGGAGAATCCAAAAACTGAGAAAATTCTTGATGAATTTAAGTAAGAGGTGACTGAGTTTACGAACAGCGAAACTGTTTACAAACTCTTACACAACTCGTGCAGTGTAATCAAAGTCTTATTTATCCATTCGTATGCTCAGTACTTCCCAAACAGACAGCCCTGTCCGACTGGGAACTGAACTCCAAGTTAAACTTCTCAATGCTCTCTTCAAAGCCAGACTCCTTTGACAGAAATGGTAATTTTACCTTGCTGAACATGGGCTGCTGATCTACCACTGTCTTAATGAGTTAGCTTGTGTTATTGTGTGACTTTGGTGTTTTTAAGGGTGAGTTCACACAATAACACAAACTACAACAAATGCAACAAAAGTACTGAGCATACGACTGGATGAATGACACTATGACTTCAGTTCATCAAGAATTTTTCTCAGTTTTTGGATTTTTCGTTCATATGGAGGCATGCAAGAAAAAAGTAGTTTTCTTCACAAATTCAGAGTAACACAGAGTAATCGATATATAAAAATGGTATTCCTTTAAACATGAATTCAGCAGCCACTCGGTATCTTCGCCAGCAACACCAGTTCTGTGTTGCAAAATTTTTAAGAGACCTAGATCAGGACATTGAGGGTCGTCATGATTGAGGTGGAAATGCTCCCACCACTGATGGCACAAAATAGAATGTAACGCCTTGGAGTCTGCATGAAGTGCAGATACAAGGATTTACAGTTGCTGAGCTTGAAAGAGATGGCTAGACACCCTGACTTGGTTGCATGGTTTTTCAAAAGGTTTGAACCAATTCAAACTAGTATGTCATATGTTCAAATTAAGTAAAACCCTCAGTAGCTGGGGCTGGGCGCTATGACCTCAAATCAACATCACGATTAATTGAACATTATACCTCGATTGTGATTTTTCTCATGGAATAGTGCATATCTTATCTTTATGATTTTAAAATCATTAAACAAAACACACACAGATGAACTATTTTCTTTAATCTTTTTCATATTGTATAGCCTCTGTAAATGCTTGTGTTATCGAGAGATGCTTTGTGGAGGCACTTGTTGCTGGGTGCTCGCCAGTCTCTTTCTTTTTTTGAGCCATGCACTGTTCATTTTTGGTAATGTGATTGTGCTCCAGGTGCTGAAACAGATCAGTGGTGTTACCTTTGGTCGCTAAAACGTTTTTTCCGCAGTGTCAAAATTTGATTTCTTTCTGTTCGGTGTGACCTTCACGAAAGCTAAAATGTGTCCAAACAACGGACACGACATTTCTCTTTGTACAAGCTGCTCAAGTTGCTCAGTTAGCGTGGTGTTTGAGTTCTCCTCCATGTTGCTTCCAGGTCACAGACTGGACGGAGTGGAGTCACATGTCTATACACACACGGTTAGAGGTTCTGAATGTCGGCTTCAATTCATTTGAGATTATTGCATCCCTATCAGTAGCATAATGAAATGAATTCAAACAGGTCAATAAAATTCAAATATTTAATTTCTTACCACATCTGAACGAAAGTGACCGTTCTAGCACCTACGATGGAAGTATGATTAGTTTTCCTTCATGTCCAGGTGTAAATATTTAGTCATGGCTAAGCTCTATGTACTGTATGATAGAAACTAATTTTAATTCAGTGATGTATAAATCTTAACTTTCATCAAGACAAGGGCACTTGCGTAGACTGTATCCTTTCTTCACAGGCACCAGTTCCTCAGGAGTCAGGAGCTTGTAAATGATGCCCAGGGAGCCAATGTCATCAGGGACAGTCAGAGAAGAAGAGGACCGAGTCGAGGGACTTAAGGTAAGGTTCTGGTTGGTGGCACCCATCGGGTGAGGTGTTTAATGAGGCGGTCCAAGCAGACAGGCAAAGCTAATACTTTCACACCAGGCTGATTAGTGTGAACCTCCCCTAGGCTGCCAGCTAGAAGCAGGTCTAGGTGCCAACCTGGCCCTCATTATTACTCTTCAAGCAGGGAGGAAAGAGACTGTATTTTTTATTTTATTTTTTACCTTTTTTTTCCACAATCTAAATGTACCACTTATACTCTGAAGGCTTTGGGCATTTTAGTTCACTTTGGTGGGGCAGAACTGATGCCATATTCTTGCTGAGATTTTGAAATACATACTGTACTTTAATACCTCAGAAAATAAAGATGTTTAATAGTAAATGTATCATATCTTTGCCCTTACAAAAGTACACTGCTGAAAACTAACATGATAACAACTTTGACTTGATGAAAATGACAATGAATAATGAGCTAAAAGTCATTTATTTTAAACATTTCTCATGTTTTTTGCTGCTAGTGAAAGGTCCAGTGTTGAGGATTTCGTGGGATGTGTTGGCAGAAGTGGAATATAATATTATATGTCTGTTTTCTTTAATGTATAATCACCTGAGAGTAAGAATTGTTGTGCTCGGGTGAGGTCAGGGCCTTGATAAAAAGGTAAAGACTCTGTGCCAGACTGAAAGTAGCACATATTCAAGAGAGACAGCTCTAAAAAACTCAATTATAGCATAGCGAAACACCAAACGAGAATTAATCTGGATAGTACTCTTACTTTTGATGGTGGGTGTGTTTACAACCAGTGCCGGGCAAACCTGGAGAGTACACCTTTAAGTGTGGCTTCACTTTAATTGTGCCCACTCTCCAATCTGCCTCACCTCATCCTGGTGAGTAAGCAGCACAAATGTGAGCATTAGAACCCCCTTCAGCATTGTGGACTACGATATCACTGTTAACAGTCTCAGCACAATGCTGAAAGGGTTTTGCAGTTCAAAATGAAGCCGCTTCCTCCTCAGTGTGACCCAAGAATGGGCACAAAGTATGCACTGCAGCAACTCAGTCCACATTCTCGGAAACCATCGGCTGTATTCGGTGTCTGACTTCCGGCAGACGGCAATACAGCCTCTGGGGGCAGACCCCCGATTTTTTGGCATTCTGGTTTGATTTGGGCGGAGGAGGTGAATTTCCGTTTCCGACTTCCATTTATATTTAAGTAAATATGCTGAACAATTAGGATGGATTCAGAGTTTGCAGTGACACCAATTGTGTTCCGCCTCGTTAGTTCACCGCACGGACCGTTTAACCTGGCATCAACTGCAGCCGGCTCCAATGTGATTGGTCAATATCACGCGGACTACAAACAGCCTACAACTGAAAACCAGGGCTCTACCGCTCTTCTTCCGGAGGCAAGATCTCCAGGGTTTGCCTACAGACTCTACATTCACTGAATGTAGAGTCTGTATATAGAGACTACTCCGTCCACAACCAGGACGGCGGTACCAGCTGTGATCACCAAATGAGTGGCACTGCTAGCTAGCTAAAGTTAGCTCCCAATTGAACCAGTTGGTGCACAATGCAGAGCAACAGAGGATACAATGGAGATAGGAGGATGGGCAACGGGCACTAAGTTTCTATATGATAACGCACCAGCCAGCTGTCTGTCAGCAAAGCCAACAGAAAATAAAAGTCAAGGCATTTACATCACAAAACATTCAAATTCAACCTCCACCTCCAAACTCACCTCCAAATGGATATCGCTTTGAAATGCAGCACCAAAACTCACTGAGGCAGTGGAGCCCCAAACGCAAAGGAAACACCTCCTAAAAATTGAACGGCAAATGGGTGTTGGCCTATCAAAAGCAAAATTACCTGAAATTAACAACCCTAATCTTGATACAAATACCATAGATGTCTAATGACATTTCTTGTTACTTACTGCCTGACATATACACGTGACATACTGTCTGGTGATTTATCTGCAATAAGCAAATATCAGTTGATATTTATCAGTCTAGCTCTACTGTGAACCAGCTTCATCATTTCATTGTGTTTCAAATCAATGTTTTTTGTTTTTTTTCCCTCTTATCTAATGTATGCTGAAAGAAATTACATCTACTACTTTGCTGCACTTAAATAAATTCTCGTAGCTCAGGTATGTTATTGTTTAGTTCTTTATGTCTAGCTTCTTTATTCCACAGTAATTATACACATGCATATCAATACATAAACTGGCTCAGACCTGAATGATTGAAGGATAGGGCCTTCTATCTATTCTATTTTGTATGGATTATTTTAATTCAATGGATTAATTGCATCATATACATGAGCTCATATATCCAGTTCCCCAGAAGCTATAAATACAACATTGCTATGCTTTTTCCTTTAAGCTCTGAAAAAGGTTAATTCTTGCAAAACATCAGCTGATGGAATAAAGTCGAAATGCTAATGCTTTCTCTGATAGTTATTACACTTGTTTTCTACCTGTTACGCCCCGGTCTAGGGGTGTGGGTGCGTAACATAAGGACACATAGAAACACGAGAGTAAATGTACAAGTGAGCAATTTATTGCTACACACTCCAAAAACACACTGTACAATATCGCACACAAAATGGAGCAAAAGACGTCAGGGTGAGCCCAGGCCAAAACAACAAACAAAAAGCAACCTGTCTACCGACCGGCGAAATAACTAATTCCTAACAAAAACAAAAGAAACAAAAATACAATACTAGGCCTAACTCCCTAGGCTAATGATAAACATGAGAAAACAGGTATAACAGAAATAGCAGCTCACCCCTACGCTCCGTGCAAACAATAATATGTGACAATGACTATTTACAATATACACAAACGACTCAGTTGGCCCTAAGGCGCTGGTCTTAACAAAAGGGTGAATTATTTAGCAAGCAAGCTAAATAATCACACGTGGATCACACAACAAAGTACTTATCAATTACAAAACCAGAGAACGATACAATGTGCTGCTGCCATGTACGAGAGAGACCGCGGCTTCCGTGTGGCCGGCATTATGAAGGCCGAGCCCCTTGCTCCACCAATCCGGCAGCGGTGACGTCACGCTTGTTATCCAGTCGGCGACCGTTGACACAGAAGGCCGAGCCCCTTGCTCAGCCAATCCAGCCGGAGCAACGTCACGATCGTCCAGCGAATCACCTGCACACCTGTAAACACAACACACACGATCTCCGGACAGAAAGAGAGGTCTGACTCTCCACTAAACATGGTGATCAAATCCATAGACTACATAGACATAAGCACATACACATAATACATACACAGGCGGCCGGGGGACGTAACACTACCTAATGTTCATCAAGACGTTATGAGCAGTAAAGCCAACTTCCTCTGAAGTTGCCAACGCCACAAAAAGTAATCTTAAAGTTTTTTTTATTGTAATTTATAGTCATTTTACACACTGTCTAAAGCCAACCTTAAGTACAATTTGACCGAGCCAGCACTGTAATCACAGCCAGCATTTAAACTAGTAATTGACCACACCATCATCCATTATAATAATAAAGATTATAGGAAAGTGAGTTCATAAAACAATACTTTGCTACACTATCTACTATTAGAACTAATCAACAGCTTCAGAACAGCGGCTTTGACCTCTGCTTTACAGTGCACTGGCTGAAAGGTCAACGTGATAACGACTTGTGTAGCGAAGGGCCCTTCGCTGACTGATGTACTCTGGTGAAAAAATAAAAAACAGAAAATGCAGTTAACGATGCCCCAGTGTTTTTCTCCTTGTTATTTACACCGAAGGCTTTGAGCCTTTAACATCATCTGGCACGAGCAATTAAATGTGTTTGCAAGCCACGAGTGGAAAGAGGCCCTGGACTGGAAAAGACAATTTTAACACCATGAACTGTACTACATACAGAAAGATCAAAGAAAGAAGAAGGGAAAGAAAAAAGTAAGGGAAGCAGAAACTGGTTGCAACATAATCATTTAACTATCAATGTCAAGAAAACAGAATGTATGTATTTTAATTCCCCTAAAAAAAACAATATCTATGTCTGGCCATATTCCGTTTTCAAATCAAACACTAGCCATCACAGAAACCTACAAATATCTTGGAGTATATCTTGACTCACATCTCACTTATCGACACCACATTCAGAACCTAACAAAGAAGCTCAACCAGAAACTGTACGTCTATAACAAGATCAGAACATATCTCACCCCTGCTGTTTCAGACAAATACCTATATGCAATCATTCTCTCGAATATATCCTACTGTCTCCCCATATGGTCCCTCACCACAAAGGAAAACATTGAACCCATAGCATAAATATACAACAGAGCGTACAAGATAAACGGTAACCTCCCTCTTTGGACTCATCACTGCATCGCACTCTCCCATTCTAACGCCCTGACTTTTCAAAACTACACAAATAATCTAGCCATTAAACTCTATTTTCAGATCATACACAACAACTCCAATCTCACGCTTACTGCACTATTTCGAAGGCACAAGACAAAACAGCAACACGTCACTAAATCAGTCTCGCATGCACTTATTCCTGTTATTCCTGTACCACCTTAGTCTGAGCATTGAGGGTGGGAGGTGGGGTTGACATGCAGCAAAGGGCTGGAATCTAGCCTGTGGCCACTGCAGCAAGGACATTGCCTTTGTATATGGGATGCCTGCTCTACCCACTAAGCCACCGGGTGCCCCAGAAGTGTTTTTACAGAACATTATGATGTTAAAGCGAAGTTGACCTTTGACATTTTGGATATAAAATATCATCACGTCATTATTTTATCCTGGTAGATGTTTGTGTGACAAATTCCTACATGACCCTCTGCTAAGCCCCACCCCTTTGTGATGGTCCGTCAATTTGTCGGACTTAGCATGGAGCCCACACTGTCAAAACGCATTCCTTAAAGAAATATATGCATCCTGGATGTAAAACTGACTGAGCAGCAAAGGAAGGTTAAAAAGATAAAGACAGAAGCCAATGTGCATATCACAGTGTAAAAATGAACCACTGGTGGCACAGGGTTTTAGAACGGGAAGGAAACATATTGATCTTTCAGACCTATCCGGGTAAGCATCATAAGCATCATTACTACACGTGCCCCAAGCACAACTTTTAACCATGACTAGCTCAAAATCCACAAAACCAGGCTGAAAATGAGGAAAATCTGAAACGACTGCATGAGAGTCAATGAAGAACAGCTGTATAGATGTTGGGCCCTGGTCGAAGCAGGCTGATGGGACACTATAATTAGGCAATCTGCGTTCAAGGGGTGGGACTTAGCAGAGGGTCAGTTAGCATATGCATTCTTGATTATGGCCGAAAACATGTTTTGTGAGGTCACAAACTTGACAACTTTGACTTCTGACCACCAAAATCTAGTCGATTCATCTTTGAGACCAAGTGAACATTTGTAGCAAACTTACAGAAATCCTCTCAAGGTGTTCTCAAAGTACTCACGAGAATGATCCGGATGGACAACTTGAAGACATAACGCCTTTGGCCATGGCTGTCGCCACTGCAGAGGCATAAAGAGGAGGAAAATTCTGCTGTTCTTTGTATTTAGCTGCAGTTATGAATGAAAATAATGGCTACAGTCCACCTAAAACTGCGTAGTCAATGCAGTGTCCATGCGGTAACCGTGTCACTGGCAAAGCTTCTCACTGCAAGCTCTGTGAATTTAATATGCTCGACCTGAGATGGATGCTCATTCACAATTTCAAAGCGTTTAGTGCTAATAAACAAACAGTATGGCCTTTCTACACAGTGAGCAATTATACACGGAAAGACACCACAAACCTACCAACAACCTAAACACTTCCCACAGCACGCTCACAGTTCATTAGCATGCATTGTCCAAAGTGGGGTGCAATGCTCAGGTCCTGTCCTTCATTCTGAGATGTGGATGGAGCAGGGTAGGGAGGAAGACGGCAGGTTAGCGGGGATGGGCTGTGGCTCTTAATGAGCTCCTTGGTGTCTTCCCATCAGCGCAGAACTAGGTTTCCCTTACATGGCATCCTGGGAGCTTGTTAAGAGGCATTCCCTTTAAAACAATCATCTGCCAGCAATCATCCCCTCCCTGTTTTTGTGTCTGTATTTCCAAACTTATTATATGTCACGCCGTCTGTTTCTCACAGTCCCAGCCTCACTCGCGTTTCTATCACCCTCCCCTCACTTGAGCCTTTTTCCCCGCTCGTCTTGCTATCTCTCCCCTACATCCGCATCACCTGTTATTCAGGCATTTTGCTCAGTATTCAGATTGGTAGCGGTGGCTTTCCCTGGGGAGCACATCCACAGTCTGACATGTTTAAGAGGGATCAGAATGACAGGATGTGGAGAAGGGAAGAGAGCCGGCTGAAATGCACCATGAGGTATATACAGTATGCGTCTCTGCTGCTGAGAGGTGGTTAGAGTTGGAGATAATGGAGGGGAAATAAAGTAGGTAGCCATAATGTATTTACAAGTGAGAATAAAGCAGAAAATTGGGAGAGGGGAGGTCTTTATCTAGGAACCTTGTCTCTAAAAATGACATCTACTGTATATGGCACTACTGTGCATTAAGGATTTCTATTTAGGAGCAAACTTCTCTGCAAATGTAGAAGGTATGTTTAAGGAGAAGATCACAGTAATGGACAGAAAAACTGGAATTACCACTTCATGGTTGTATGCCTCCAAGAAGTACTCAAATTGCTCTTACAGCTCACATCCATGTCTGTGAAAACATGGAGGCTCTACACACATTTTTAACCAGACAGGTCAGAAGATCTCTACAATAAACACAGTTTCAAGATTAGTGTCATCAATTCAGTATCTGTCTGAATGTCTCCCATCTGTTCCTGAGATATGATGTTAAGTAATTGTCAGGAAAGTGTTTTTGCAGGACACTATGATGTCAAAGTGAAGTTGACCTTTGACCTTTTGGATATAAAATGTCATCACTTCATCATTATTTATAATTAGACATATCGGTAAAATTTTGTCATTATCAATGTAAGAACTGTTGAGGTATGGTTGAAAACATGTTTTGTGAGGTCACTGTGACCTTGTCCTTTGACCTTCAACTACCAAATTCTAATCAGTTCATTCTTGAGTCCAAGTGGATGTTTCTATCAAATTTGAGGAGATTCTCCTAAGGCCCTCTTGAGATAAAGCAATCACGAGAATGAGACAGATGCAAGGTCACAGTGACCATGATGTTTGACCGAGAATGTTTGTGCCAAATTTAAAGAAAGCACCTCAAGGCGCTCTTGAGATGTAAGCTTCGCAAGAATAGGACGGACTGGACAGACGGACTGGACGATCTGGACGGACAAGCTGCTGGCACAGAGGCATAAAAAAGTGTTTGCCTTTCATACTGACAATCTGGGTGTCACATCCTGTCCAGTGTACAGAATCACATTACTGAGAAACTGTGGGGTATTTTATAATCTAAAAATGGAAGTGATATGGAGTTCTGTACTTGTGATTGTTTTTCATTTTTGTATATCTGCAGATATAAACTCTGTGTTGAAAGTTTGTATATTTAGATCTGTGTCTGCAGCTTCAGCAGGCTTCATTTTTTCCATTTAATTTTATGCATTCAGTTTGAGGCATGCAAGCTTAGTTATACAAACTGTGCAGCAAAAACATCCCACACAGACGTGAGAGAGAAAGAGTGTGTGTGTGTGTGTGTCTGATATCACAGACTTTTGACAGGTTTACTGCGTTGTGTGGTTTTGTAAGCAGAGCTACGTAATAACAATGACCAATAACAATGAGACAGCTAGCCAGCTGTTACGTACCTACGAGATTCCACTTTGTCAGTGGTTTTTGCACAATCAGGTAAAATTACCTAATCATTGATTTAAAGGGACTCTATGGGAATTTCTAAGCATATAAGTTGTCTGGACACAGTTCTCGACATGGAGGTGGCTGAGCTGGCGGCACGCAGCTACCGGTGCCAACTCCATGAACAGCGTTAAACAACTGAAACAGTGCTGACAAAGGTAACAGTGTTAACTGGGGGGGACTCAAGGGTGTGCCCTCCAGTTCTGCAATGAAGTGCAAAGCTGTGATGATGAGCTAGCCGGTGGGATACACACATGCACTAACATGTACGTGCAGCTGGACCGTCTTACCCCAAAAAACCAAAGGGAAGCTCGGATTACAACACACTAACAGATAGCGTGACCTTATTCTCTGCTCAGGACGCCATTACTCTACTATATCATTGTATAGCAAATAGTGGATTGCTGATATATTAGTGCTCAGAGCCTCTAAGAACACCTCAACATCTGACATGTTTTCTATTTCTGTAGAAACCTTTGAACAGAGATTAAAGGTGGACAGAAGGTCGACCCTCACAAACATGAAACTGAATGCACAAACTTGCAAATCAGGGTTTACAGGAAGGAAACTAACATACAGACAAGGACAAACCCAGCTGTTGATGGTCATTAAATACCTCCAAACCTTAAACTGGCTGCCCGGTGAACCACAAATTCTCATTTTCTGTGTCTACCCTGTTAAATATAGAATACACAATGTTTGGCTGTGGCATATTTTGATTTGTTGGAAGGCAGCTTTGTCAGAGCTGTGCTGACAAAATGACCAATGCAGCCATCATGCTAACCATCATGTTAAGCACTTGGTGAAACAATGTAGGTATTTTTTACTGGTTAAAAAGCACTAAATCATTGATTACATATTTCAAATAACTTGCCCAGCACTGGTGGTGTTTTGAGCCTAGCAGTTTTCTAAGCAGGGCTGTACTCTATTTCTAACATTCGCAGACATATTCAATGTTTATATTCTTATTAATGGATTAAAGAAACCTGTAAACCCACATGGCGTCATGTTTCCCTTGAAATTAGATTTGCTAATGTGAAGTAGCAAGCACATAACAAAGTTCATTTCTAATGAAGTAGAAATCAGAGAAAAAGTTAAGTGTAAGGAGTGTAAGAAAGAGAGAGAGGTGAGATAAGTGGTGGCAGAGGTTGAAGAGGATGTGAGAGACAAGAACTATGTTAATAAATGTAAGTAAAATCTGTGAGAATCCAGAAGTGCAGCTGCCACATAAAGCACACCAGTGTGTCCTCTGCTCATCACACCTCAAACACAGTTAAGTTGTACTTAACTGTACTTGAAGCTAGTTCAAGGTTGATGCTGAGGAAAACACAGTATGGTAGTTTGAAGAGTTACTTCAGCTGTGTGTTTTTTAACACAGGGGTAGGTTAGCTATTAAAGTGGTGGCATCAACTCTGAGATGTGTGAGGATGTTTCATGGAGTGCCAAGTGGGTGACCATTAACAGGTTTTGTAATGAAGTGTTAATGCAGCTCTGCTTTTCAGTTTGACATTAAAGAACATCTCAACACCAGCACCGTGAATCTGTCAGAACTAAACCAGACAACTGAACAAGTGCCTGACAATTAAAGATTTCTAAATAAAACTGTGTCTGTGACAAACTATTTTGACAAATTCTGACAAATGCTGGCTCTAACAAACACAATTATATGGAGGAGTTTGAGAACAGCTACATGCACAAATCTATAACATATATTTCTTTAAAAGCAAATTTAACATTTGTATGAACAGCTCTGTCTGAAGTGAAAATCAACAAATCAACTGACGGCCAGCATTGAGGTCGTTACTCTGATAGTAATGTCTTACACATTAATCGTAATGCATTACTTTACTTATTTACCTCTTGTAGAAAGTGATTCTTTACACTACTCGTCACATTACTTTTCCATTTCTCTGCAACATCGCCTGAAATGCATTGCCACGTAATGGCCAGTTGACAATATGGTGTTAAACCTTACACACGCCCACACACTGTATCAGCTTAAATCCTTATCCTGCCTCAATATAAAACTATATCAATAAATAAAATAAGAGACTGAACTTCCTAAGAAAAAGCACATTTTAATGACATATGAATGGCATTTAACAAGCCAAACACACTAAAACAAACTCACTTAATTCACTTGCTCACCAAATAATGCCCTTTAAGCAAACTAGTCCAGCTCATTTGAGGCGTTTATCACTAAAGCCGCAGTTAAACCTCATGAGGAGGAGTTTCATATTATTTTTCAGACAACGTATTCCTCCTTGTAGTTGGTAAAAGACTACCCAGGCTGAAGAGCCTCTCCACGGGCGCACTGGACGGCATGTTTAAATTTGTTTTCTATCCACTGATTATGCAGATAATTAAAGAACTCATGTCACACAAGCAACAACATAATTCTTTGATTTCCAACTGTGATGTGATTACTGAATTTAGGAACAATAAGGAATTACATCCCTATGTTACAGACAAATGTAATGTGATTACAGTTACACTGCACATGACAGGGACACCTTCTCTCTGTTCATTATGTGTTTACAGTTTAGAGGTTTACTTAAAATGCTTAACAAATGTACAAAGTTTCCAGGAGTGAGACATGCAGTGATTATTCTTTATGTTTACACAGGCCTCATGGAAATGAAGGAAACATGATTATCTGTAATACTGTATTTCAAAATACACTGAATGTCTTAAATGTCAAATAATATCTGAATTATCTATTAGACTTTTTCCATTGGACCCACCGGACGTCTTTTATTGGATGTACTACATAATATATTAGTATTGGACTTACAATAATCCCGTTATTGGATCATAAAGCCCCTGTGCGCTGAATTTCTACCGAACAGTTTTCCACCTATGGCTTTAACTGAACTCCCAGCCATCAGAGCAGGGGGATTTAGATTTGCCTCTCCCACAATTTTTTCTATTTTTAACTTCTGTGCTGAGGTATTTTTGGGGACTTTTTTTGTTTTTTGTCTTCTCTCTAGACAAGAGAGCTTGGGCTGGGCTGGAGGCTGGTTATACTGTTGGCCTGCGACTGAGACATTGTCTATTGTGTTGAACTATAGAGATAAGGAGGACCACCACTGTGAAAGTGACACACAGAACACTGGGTACATGACAACACATGAGCTTCAGATTTATATTATAGCTTTGTTTAGCTTAAACTTGTGGCAACAAATATAAATTTGATTAAAATGTTATTTTACAGTTTTTTCAAGACATTTCTTTCACATTTGATTCGATCCATCCAGTGCAGAGCTGTTTAATGCACCAGTTTAATGTAGCATAAATGTCATGAAGCCAAAATCAGACAAAAGGATGAGGTGAGGTGGTCTCAAAAGGTCTGGAAGATAATCTAAAGATCACACCTAATAAAAGGCTGATTATTTAGAGTCACTCATAAATGTGTTTTTTCTTATATTTATGTGCCCTAAAATGTCTGACCTTGACTATACTCACTTGTATCTGTGAAAAGTCTGTCACTATAGAGGTGTTTTCGCCTCATTCAGTGTAGATTGCCCTATTCTGTCAATAAGGTATGAGAGAACTTTGCATAGCTCCCCTCCATTTAAACTTTTCATGTGGGAAAACCATGTTAAACTAAATATTAATCATAGCAGAGTATTTTTTTTTATATTTTAAAAACATGTCTGGAGAGATACTTTAAGCCGGGAATCTTACTTGTAAAGCATTTAGTATTATGGTAAGCTGTGGCTGAATCTCATTAATTTGTTTAGTTAATTCTTAGCTAAAAAAAGAAGTCTCGCTCTTGATTGGACTCAGATTTCTTAAAGTGGCTGTTTTCTTTTTATCTCTATTAGAGTGAGAGAGAGAAAACGAGAGAAAAAGAAGCAGAAAAACAGCGGGGACGGCGGGGTCTCCACCGTGCACAAAGCTGATCTGTGTGTATATATTGTGACATTTCCAAGTAGTCTCTGATGCAGGGATGGCACACCTGTTTAATGAGCCACTAATGGTGGCACTAATTGAGGTGGGCTAATTTCATGTCATCATGAGCTCGTCATATACGGCACCAAAGGAATTGGATCCATGGAGCAGGAAATATTCTGCAATAGCCGCCAGGTTAAACTGAGGCTACTCTGATCTCCTATCGCCTCCCTGAATCACACAAGCCTCTCTCAGCCCTCGGACTATAAATGCAGGATTTTTTCAAGGATTACCATCAAACACTTATCATTTTATTAAAATTCATATCCAGCATGAGAAGACATTGCTTAACATGATCACAGCTATACTCGACTGAGCGGCCACTCCTTAGATACAAGCCAGATAAAATAAATAGTCTTTTTATGATGTGAGTTTTTATTTTTTTTACTGCTGTAATGAGCAGCGTTTTAAAGCTTGGCTGTTGGTTTCAGTGGAGTGGTCTGAAGGATTGTAAGGCAGCGGACAGTGGAGAGTTGTAGCTAGGGAGAAGACACAATCCTCTCACACCCCCAGGGCTTTTCCATTATCCTGCTCTTTCTGGATCATATAACACAGGGCTGTGTGTGTGTGTGTGTGTGTGTGTGTGTGTGTGTGTGTGTGTGTGTGTGTGTGTGTGTGTGTGTGTAGCCAACTTGTGTTTGGCTGTGATTGCATGCATGTGCGTTCTCTATATGGATGTGTGTGCATTCACATCCATCTCACCAAGTCCCTGTTCATTTCTTGCTCTTCCCTCCTCTTCTCTCCTGTCCTGTCCTGTCCTGTTCTTTCAAAGCTTTCTTTTTATTACTGTTAATATCTGGTTTGTTCTGCCAACTGGGGCCAATGACAGGCACGTGTTTGATATTAATTCACAGAACGCCCCCAGGTCTTGAGAACTTTGTGGGAGGACGGAAGAGGAGCGGGAGAGGAGTGAGGTGAAAAAAAGCGAGATAAAGAGAAGCTTTTCATTCATCGTCTGATGCTACATTGTCACACCACAGTTGTTTCCCCTGTTTATACACAGACAGTCACACACTGAGGAAGACAAACAAAAACAGGTTTACTGACAGATGTGCATGCAAACACATTTTTTAAAGTCTGTCTTAGTACAACACTCACATGCACACATGTACATTTAAAGAGCTACTGGAGGCTGTAATTACTGCGGTCCATACTGTCTGTGAAAAGATTTGTTTTCCAATGTGATTCATATGTAAGTGAGGGAGACTGTCCCCCCCAGGAATAATGACAGCATCAGTAAAAACAACATATGGTACTGAGATGCGAGCAAAGGAAGAAGTAGTGTTGTGTTACAAAACTTAAAAAACTCTGTCAGACTTCAAAGGGGACCTATGCTTCTCATTTACAGGTTCATGCTTGTAATTTGGGTTTTTAATGCATTTTCTAATGTACCTTTTATAATGGTGGTCTGTGGGGAAAAAGCTTTGAGGGCTGCAGGGGATTTTTTTTTGCTGCACTACTGCAAGTGGCCACTGGGAAAAACTGGCTGCAAGGCTGAGCAGCATTCCTAGGGGCTGTTTGAGAGTGCAGAAAGACCCGAAAATGCTGACCAATCAGAGCAGACTGGGCTTTTTCAGTAGGGGGGCTTAAAGTGACAGGCGCTGAAATGGAGCGTCTCAGACAAAGGGTGAATACAGGTGTTCTAGCACAGACAGTCCTAGGAAAAAGTCCTAGCATTAAAGCGCGTAAACAAAACACACACTGGCCAATCATAATGTAGCATCAGGCGGCTCAGACCAGGGTCCGACAACAACACAGCTGTGCTCCATTGACTCTAATGCAGTCGTTTCAGATTTCCTTCATTTTCAGGCTGGTTTTGTGGATTTGGAGCTAAATGTTGTGCCTGGGGCACGTCGTGTATAATTGACGCTCGTTACCTGGAGAGGTTGGAAAAAGATATACATTTTTTTCCTGTTCCAAAACCAAAATCAAACCCTGAAAAGTGTAGGGTTAGCTAGCTTGCTACTGAAGATATAGCCTACTGAATGTATACACATGCTGCTTTTGCATTTTAATGATTACAACAGTGAAACAAAGACCGACCCTGCTGTACAGGAACCAGTGAAGGGAAGCAGGCTGTACAGGAACCAGTGAAGGGAAGCAGGGAAACTTTGCTGATATTGAACCAGCTCTGTGTCATTGCATTGTGTGCAGATGAATGTTGTTTGACTTATACTGCAGCCTATAGTTTGGCTTTAGCTTCTACCTATCTTTGTCTTTTTAACCTGTTGTTGCTGCTGAGTCAGTTTGACATCCTGGATATATCCTTCAAACACAGACTGTAGACCCCTCTGTCTGCTTCTCTCTGGATTCCCTGTTTCATTTTTCCCAAAAATATGATAATATTTCTTCAGGGAGTGCAGTTAGTTACAGTGTGGGTTCCATGCTCACTCCAACAGCTTGTCGGACCATCACAAAGGGGCGGGGCTTAGTGAAAGGTCAATAAAAGTATGAACCTGAAAATGAGCATAAGACATCCCTTCAAGGTAAACATTAATTGTATAATATCTCCTAGTATTCACTGGGGGAAGTACCTGCATTTCCTCTTACTGACGCTGCTCCGGCAAAATATTACATCATCTCCGTGCGCATGCTGCTTGCATGGACTCAAGCAGGTGCCCTGAGCAGTTGGTGGACTGTCGGTGGCACTATTCTACCTCTAAACCTCCCTCAGTGCAGTCCTGTGTACTCTACGTGTGCGTAGATAGACACTCCATGTCAGGGCCTGTGCCCTGGGTCAGCGTACGCCTTCTCTCTCTTACCCACCACACAGCCGTGCGACTGTCTGCGCCTCACAAAGCAATGGAGTAATGAGTCCCATGACAGTCCGGTGGAATAGGCTCTGAATAGGTAATGATGGAGTCTGAAGGTGCTGGAAACACTGACTGTGTCTGATCGGGGGGTTATAATGTAGTCTCAGAGCATTCTTCCCTCTGCTTGTCAGTGAGAGTTGTGCTGGCACAATACCTCCTATCTAATATTTATCGTATAACGCTGCATGCCTGTGTTGGAGTCGTGCTCCCCACACACTGCCCATCGAATCCTATTCTGATCCCTGTCCCTGGTTAATGGTCTATACATATAGTACTGCCCAAATATGTATGCTATACATGCTGCAAGGCTCCTAATAGGGAGGTGTACGGCAAGCCACTATGACTCTTTATATTCAGAGGCAGTGGAGCCCAGACAACGACTAACTGACTGGCTGGACTGAGGAACCTTGGGACTTCAGCTGACAGTTCCTGTGTTACATTCAAATGACTTGTGTTAATGTGCTATTCTTTGCAGCTCCGGTGATTGCACTGTATTGTGTTTATGTGTGTGCGTGAGGCACATGACTTTGTGTGCCTTTCTGTCCACCTGTCTGTATATTTTTCTATCTGTACTCATGTATTTATGTATTTATGCTCAGAGAGAGGCTGCCTAGTAGCGCCTAAGGCATAATTAAAGCCCGAGAGTCGAAGCTGAGGAAAAGTTCTGGGAGGTGAATCAGAAAGAGCAGCGCCTGGCAGACGCTGATAGACAGGAGTGGATGGTCATCTCTGTACCTCCCAGCTCCGGGGTGGGGGGGGGGGGGTAGACCCATAATGCTCTATTCCACCATCTCATCTGCAGCACTAGACAGAAAGATAGGGCACATATTCCAATTTATGGCTTATCTCATCATCATCATTCTTCTGTCTCGTTTTACTGCCCTTGAGATTTCACCCTTGTCATCCAACTGGTAATCAGAGTTGGGAGAGTTACATTTATTACTGTACAATCACGCATCTGTGATTAGCTGCTCTGTGTAACTGCTGTGAACTCCTGGCTCCTGCTCTTTCTCGCACGTTAGGTAATCTACTCTGTTACCTTTGGATTACTTTGCTTCCCTCCACATCCATAGGCAATTTTCCATACCTATCAATTAAGTGAAAGTAACAATGTACTTCATTATTACATGAAATCCTAGTCAAAATGTCACCCTGGTGATACATTCAGAGAGGTGGACTGGAAAGAAAACACAATTATTGGATACGCAACAGTGCTCAAGTCAAAAATTCTCACTTAAAGACATATTTCACTGCTGGGAAGATGGTCTTTTTCGTAAAACTAGGTTGTCTATGATGTAGAAAGACCCAAATACTTTTGAAATTGGTGCTACATGACCAGAGAAAACAAAAGAAAGGGGTGTGGCATTTGCTTTTGCTCAAGAGATAGAAAACCTACAACTACAAGAATGCACTGTGGCGACATGGTGATACAGTAACAAAATCTTGATTCACATTTTTTCAGTACTGCCTAGTTTTACTTTTTGATCTCAGTTTAGCACTCTCAGTAAACAGTATCACTCCTACTTCTTCCTCAAAAATTCTCATATTACAGCCAAACAGTGCACTAAAATATGCTTCTTAAGACATTTTAGGCAACAAACAGGCGATACAGTGACAGAATCTTGGTTTATATTTGATCAACACTGCCTAGTTTTACCATTTGATCGAAGTTTTGTCTAAGTTTGAAAGAGGGAGAGAGAGACAAAGGGATGGCTCTCTCTTAATCTGCCTCTTTACTTTTCGTGTCCATGGTGAAAGGCATCTGAATATGCGGTAGTACACTCTGGCGTTCTGTGGAGCCAGCAAAAAACTGCCAGATGATGCAAAACGCAGATTGAGCTGGGAGATGAGCAGGGAGATCTGGGCACTGGTAAGATGAAGGAACCACAGTTCATTTATACACACTGTCCACATTGTTACGACGCAAAGCTGGTTGAAAATTTGCAAAGTATCACCTTAAGCCATGTAGCAGCACTCTTAAAAATATGGTTTCAAAAAAACATTTGGACCACTTTTGTCTTTTGTCCAAAAACAAAACCTAGGGGAAGCTGCAATTCATCCCGCATTTTTTGAAGCATGGCAACACCGACAACTGTAAAGGTATGAATTAACTGACATGTATGTATTAATTACAGCTGTAAGATTTTTTTTTATTGAATCATGTTTCTCACCCACAGTAACATGCTGCTCTTTAATGCTCACCAGGCGAATGAACATCTGCGCAGATGTACTGAGCAGAAAAACAGTTGTTCGTCATCAGGAAATATCTCCGACCACGTGCCTCCACCTTAAACCACCACGTCTCGCTTGTATTTCCCCAAATATTAAATACATTATTGAAACATTTCCTAGATGCACCTTGCCTCTGTCTGCATTAGTTTCTGTGGAGGTTGCGAGCTTCTCATGAGGGGAGTTTAATCAGGACACCATTGTAGACTGGCGAGGAAACCTGAACACCACAATAAGGTTTTTCAGCTTATGTCAGCATGATCAACAAAAGGTATGGCGAGTGAGAGAAAGGAGAAGAGGAGAAAGATGAGGAAGGAATGCATAATAAATACTACGAGTCTGTCAGCCATAAATCTTATGACTCCTTACCAACTGAGTGGCTGCAGAATGGTTGCAGGGGGCTTTACCCCTTCCTCCCCATCTGTTAAAAGCCTGTCTGGTATGGCGGGATAGGTGTGGGTGGCAATGTGGTATGTATGTGCGAGTGCGGGTCAATACACATACACATGCATGTGTAATGTTTCTATCTGTCTTAGGTAGGGTTGTGAGGGCCAGCTGGTTAGGGGGTGAAGATTGGCCCCTCAACACGCTGTGCAGGGACCCATCCAGTCACTTCGTGCTATTGATCAAGGATAACAGAGGCAGCGAGCTCACTAACTGGACAAATTCACTGCGCAAGGTCTTTACACCACAGTAAGCAGCAGTACACAGCAGCGACTCGCTTATAGGCTCGTGCATACACTCTGATGCTCTTTATCCACTGCCCCCACTCTCTCTGTAACTGTCTCCAGCTCTCTCTCGCATTCTCATACACACACACACACACACACACACACACACTCTTACACACTCAGTCTGAACTTGAGAATACGGACATTTTTCATTGTCAGGAACCTGCTTGAGGAAAAACACCAGTGGTAAGGTCTGCTGATTTCAGCAGGATAGGGATTTAAACGTCATACCTGCATGGCATTGTTAGTGTGAGAGCCTCTTTACTCTGCTCGATAAAGTCATCCATAAAAATGTAATTATTCTTTTTCTGGGTTCTGGCAGCTGATGTTAGGCTCTAGTGGTGAAGACATCAAAAGGGCAGTGGAGCTCAAATCCCCACAGTGCTTTAACTGACTGGGGATAAACCACATTGACCCTGCTACATTTGTAGATAAGACGGGTCAAACACAAGCAGCAACCACCACGGCTGAGTGGAGAAGTCAATGTGAACATGCGTTAAGATACACCTCCTCCGCGGGTGCTTAATGCCAGCCAGAAAGAAAAGGGAGTGGGTTCTTTTGTGGAGATATGAAAAATGCTTCAGTGTCTTTTTGGTTTGATTGTTGATTGGTCTGATGAAATGTACAAGCGTGATAAACAAACTGCATTAACATCAGTCTGTTGAATCAACATTTGATGTTTGCATACATTTGCTATACGACGACATAGGAAACATTTATATTAATAAGAATACAACAAAATAACTACTTTACTATAATAAATGTCGTTAATCTAATTTACATTAAATATAATCTATTTCAAACACACTGCCTCGTGCTTACACGACTTAAAGCTGCACCATGGAGTGTATTTGCATCCCCATGCACATACACATGATAAGCCCACTGATAACAAGACACACATTACAGCACTAGGAAAAAAAAAAGATTCCTTCAGAATAGGAATGTCAGTTTTGGTTAATTTTGCTCTGCATAGCTCAACACCCATTAACCAGTAACTGGTTAATTTTTAAGAAAAAACAAAATGACGGGAAACACATCGGTATTTCCATTTAACTGTAGCACCGCATTTTAAAGTGCAAAGCTATTTGGTTGGGACGGCGTTGCTAGCGGTAACTGCTGAATGAGTGGCATCGCTAGCTAGCTCCCCCCAAACCCGGGTAGTGCGCAGTGCAGGAAACTGAAAAGCAGCAAAATTAACCTATAGACCAACATGGGTCACCAGTCAAAAATATTCTCGGCAGTTAACCGATTAACAGTTACCGTTGACATCCCTATTTCAGACATCTATTGCCAAAAGCAGCTATTTAAGTCCACAATCCATCATCCAACATCCCTTCCGGAAATGTTTAAAAACAAATGCAAATATTTAGCTTTGTTTCTGATATTGTATTGCCACTACAAAGTTCAATTGCATAGTAAACAATTCTTAAAATCATGCCTATCCAGAATATATAAATGTGGAAATATTCTAATTGTAAATGTTTAAGTACACAAGATGTCTCCTACTTCACTGAACAGTCCATTCTCAGTGTACTGTTATGGTAGCTTTATTGGAAATCTAACGAATGTCTTGTGGCGGAGGCAAGACACTCTGAAGACAAAAGAGACTGAGAAAGCCTTTGGCACGCCACCACCAATTATCCATGTAAATACACATTCACTCTAAACAACCACGAAGAAGAGGGAGCGGGCCGGCCAACTGGTCTGACGGAACGGCATCCAAAGGGTGTTCAGTGGAGTCGTGCGGTCCGAGCAAGCTTGTCGCGAGGAGCAAGAGCGGTGGTCTGGCAGTGAGTCAGCTACACCCTCCCCCCAGATAGGAAGTCTAGGCACATTTCTTATATCTAATGCAATACGTAGGGAAAGGCACTAAGTTAGGGGCTTGCTAGCCTTAGTTGAGGAGGTTTCACCAGCCAGGTTTCGCATAGCAGCAAAACAGTACGATCACTGGAGGCTAGGCTTGTGCCGGTTTGAAAATTTTCCAACCGTTTGATTTAAAGCCAAATATCTAACCGAACCGATATATCGAATTATATACCTACTTTTACCACTGGGGGTCGCATTTGAGCTATTTTTCCCAATAAAAGCCCATTATAGGTGTAATGCGCTTCCAATCCACTATGTGGCGGTAATGCTGTATTAACCGCCAATACACACAAGGTTACACAAGAAGAAGAAGACGCAGAAGGACACCAAGGAACCTTCCTCCGACTCCACTCTCTCAGTGGAGACACGGCGGTTGAGAGGGCCGAGCGAGAGGATGTTCCTGTAGTAGTTCCAGCCCCCCAAATAGTACCAGGAACTTCTTCAGTGGAAACGGGTTACTAGGGCAAAAAACTGAATGACTGTTGACTCCATCACACTTTTTCCCGCCCCCAATGAAATTTGATCTCTCGCAGCAGCAGCAGACAGCTGAGCGGAGCGGAGCTGCGGAGTCCCTCTGAAGCCTCTGAGACAAACTAAACAAAACACTTGTAGGCTCCTCCACTTCATTTATAAACAAACATAAACCTTATTAAGTTGTCATAACGCATGTTTCAATCAAGCCCCAACCTCCGGGGGAGACGAGTGAGACCAATGCGGAAGTGCCAAAAACTGCAGTTCACTGACTGTCCACTTGAGGCTGGCTCCGGAAGTGAGTCAATTCCCATAGACCCCCATGTTAAAATGTCCAACTTTAGAGCAGAAATAAACATGTTTACAGCCTGGTACAAAAAATGGTTTTGGTCTCTATAGTTAATTTCCCCTTTCATGACAACTGTAGGGGGGGTTGAATTTTTTTCTAACTCTTCCGTTTAAATGTTATTAAGGTTTGAAATTGCGCATAATTAAGGGCGTGGTCACTTTGAGTGACAGGTCGCACCATCACGGGTGGCTAACTAGCATGCTAACCAGCCGCTGGCTTTGCTGTGCGGAGCTCGGCAGAGCCGAGCTCAGACTCGGCCGTCTGCTCGGCGTCAACTCAGCCAATTCGTGCCCATGTTCAAGGCATTGAACCTGTCCTCCCAGCCGTGTTTGTGCCTTTTTTTCAGGCAAATATTGGAGTAATATGGCTTGCTGTTCGATTAATTATACCAACAGACCGTCCAAGAAGTATGTGCTCCAGGTTTTTCGGTAAGTGAAATTCGGAAATTCTAGTATTATTTTATTTATGTTTATATGTTAGCACTAATTAGCGTGTATCGGTGTCTGCGGCCACTACAGTCACCACCTAGCTTGTCAGCAGCGTGTATCGGTGTCTGCGGTCACCACCTAGCTTGTCAGCTTGTTATTATATTATTAAGCCTTTATTTAATACATGTAAAATCACGTTGATACCGGAGGTCTCATTTTCAAGTGCGACCTGTATCACAGCAGCAACATCCACATCAAGTTACAGAGCCA